>NC_051159.1:64093153-64328791 GCF_013339745.2 Dermacentor silvarum | reverse complement strand
CACAGAACCGCACCCAGCGCCTTTTTTTGTATTAAGACGACAGGAGATGCCCATGGACTGTTCGAGGGTCGGATACTTCGCGGCGAAGCATATCGTCCACTTGCCTCATTAATCACGCGATCGTAGCGAGTTCTGTAGCAGAGACGCGATGGGCGTTGCCGCAATGGCGGTGGGAGCCGGTGTCAATACGGTGCGTGACGCACACGTCCGCCCAGGACGGTTGCCCAACATCAAAAGAAGAATGAAAATTCTTCTAGATGCGTAGAAGCTTGAGAACGCTGAGCTAGGGTGAGACCATCGGCAATTGATGAATCGAACACGCCTGTGGGCAAAGGGTCGGACGTAGAGAGAGAACCGAGCGTCCTGTAACTGGCGCAGGACGTGGCTTCGGGAACATTCGTAATTTGTACGTCGTCGATCACCTCCACATCGCCAAGACATTCGCCTTGAAGCAGCATCACGGGGTATGAGAAGGGGTTACAGACGAAAATAGCTGTGGAGCCCTGTTTGACGTTCACAGTAGCAAAATGTAGCAGCCGACCTTTTCGAGTATAAAAGCGGCCAGACGGAGAAAGTAGTGCGACGGCGTCAGAGAGGCTGCTGCAATGCATTGAGACAATCACTGACGAGTTGGGAGGAACGCTGGTGTCGTGTCTAACGAGAAGTTTGTTCGCAAAAGAAGCATTATCGGCAGGCGTCATATTTGAGATCGGCGACAGTTCTAGTTCAGCCCGTGCGCAATGAATAACAGCATTGTGGCGGGCGAGAAAGTCCCACCCCAGGATAACTTCGTGGGAGCACGAAGAAATCACAATAAATTCGATGGCGTATACAACGTCCTCGATGAGAACACGAGCGGTGCACGCCGCTAGCGGATGAATACGCTGTGCGCCTGCTGTGCGGAGGGAGAATCCGGCAACGGGCGTCATGACCTTTCGAAGGAAGCGACAAAGCTTTGCGTCCATAACTGACACAGCGGCTCCGGTACCCACGAGGGCATATGTGCGCACACCGTCAACTAACACGTCTATCACACTGGTCGGGCTACGTTGAGGACTTTCGCGTTTCGACGACGTCGCAGCCCTTGCGTCATGGAGCGCGACGATTAGTTTTCCTCATCCCGAGCTACGTTACGAGGCCGCATCGGTGATGGGGAGCGTCGGCGTGGAGAAGGTGACCGGCGGATGTTGGCAGACCGGCGGAATGGTGGTGACGCAGATCGAGGTTTGTCGTCGTAATATGGGCGCGGAGAACCCACCATAGCACTTGGCGCATATGGTGTAGCGCTAGGCGACTGCACGCGACTACAGTGGCGTGCGACGTGGCCTGCGTAGCCGCACGCAAAATATATAAGCCGATTGTCCGCCGTACGCCACCTAGTCGCTGCGGCAGGTGCCATCTATGTGGGAGGACGCGCTGGACGTGGTGGCTGGTGAAGTGCTTGCACGGCAGGTTGTTGTCGGGGCATAGAGAGGACTTCGGCGCACGTGAGAGGTCCCCGTTGAGGGAGTTGTTGAGGCTGGGTGACGACTTCCGCGTAGCTCAGTGGCACAGTCGTCGGGATCTGTTGGGGCCTGGCCATGACTTCGGCGTAGCTAGTCGTAGGCGCAGGAGCACGCTGGTGGTGCTCAGGCAAAACCTGGTGCAGTTCTTGCGCTATGACGCGGCGAAGCGGAGGCGCAAAACTCGGCGTTGTAGCGTGTACCGGCTGCGGCTGTGCAAAATCCATCAATGATAGTTGCCGGGCATCTTCCTCTTGGATGAACGCCTTCATTTCTGCGAGCAAAGCTGTCTGGTCGGACATGGCGCCAAACCAGCAAGATGTTCATCATGCGGTAGAGATCGACGGGTTAGTGATCGCTGCCTACGGAGTGCTTCAGAGCTCTGGCACAGTGTGATAATTTCGGCCACAGAGCGAGAACTTTTGGCCAGCAACATGTTAAAGGCGTCGTCTTCTATGCCCTTCAGGATGTTGCGAATTCGATCAGACTCCGCAATGGTCGAATCGACTTTCCTGCATAGGTCCAGGGCATCTTCAATATAACAGGTGAATGTGTCTCCTGGCTGTTGAGCTCGTTCTCGCAAACGCTGCTCGGCACGCAGCTTGCGAACAGCAGGGCGACCAAACACATCGGCGATGGAAGTCTTAAATTTGGACCATGTCTGGAACTCTCCTTCATGGTTGTTATACCACAGGCTGGCCACTCCAGCGAGGTAGAACAGAACATAGCTCAGTTTGGCCGCGTCGTCCCACTTGTTATGGGCGCTTACCCTGTCGTACGCAGTGAGCCATTCGTCCACGTCCGTGTCGTCCGCTCCAGTGTATAGATAGGAGGGTCGCGACGATGAGGCACCTCGGCACACGCAGTTGGTGCGGGAGGATCGAGGCGTTTGCTGGGAGGCGTCTTGGGGCATGGTAGATGGTAGGGTGCGGGACCGGAGTTCCAGGATGATTGTCTGAGGTGACCCAGCACACTCCACCAATTCTAAAGGTGTTTATTGGAAGAGCCCGGAGCAGCGCAGCGTCGACGGGCAGGGTAGTTACAGCTTCAAAAACACGAGAGCCGTCGCTGAGCGAGAGCGCTCGACCCACTAGCGTTTAAATCCAGTAGCGCTGAACCCACTAGTGTCTTTCTTCTTCGCTACAAGATAGATAGATAGATAGATAGATAGATAGATAGATAGATAGATAGATAGATAGACAGATAGATAGATAGATAGAATAAGGCACCTGAAGTTCGCAGAGAATGCGTCGCATTAAAATTATTTTAATGAGACGTGCCGCGCCTCTAGTAGCGAATGCGCAGGAACGATCACGTTTATTTCACACGATGATCGAGGGAGAGAAGTCAAGCGAAAGGGACAATTTTACATAGTTCGTTTATTTCTCTTCTTTCTCAGTTGAATACGCTGTGAAAAAACGGCAGTGCTAATAAATCTAAGCTATTTTTGGAAACGACTTTTCGATGTTGGCGATGCGACAGGTAGCATAGCGATCAAAAAGTTGTCGCAGTTTCACCTGAAAGGTGAAGCATCAATTGCGACAGCAAATTTGTAGAGAGCTATACGGAGTAATGATATTAGCTTTATCAGCTGTATAAACTTGGACATGCAGCAGCACCGGCAACGCGCAGAACTGTTGTCGACGCCGTCGGCGTTTTGCCCGCGTTCGCTCAAAATGCGTGCGGCGTTGGTGACTGTTGCCGGAGCCTCTGATATAAATAGGCACTTGGTGCCGCAGCTAAACGTCGCCTCCCTTCCCTCCCCCTTCCTTCCCTCCCCCACGGCCTCTCGCGCATCGGAAGAAGGCGCGTTTGCTCCACATATATGGTGATTGTAAAGGAGGAAAGAGACGCCTACTTCTGCAGCCCTTAAGCAAGCACGGCGCGGAACGCGCGTTTGTTCTCCGCCGTGCGTTCACTCCCCGTGAAAGAGCGCGTCCCTCGCGCCCTTTCACTCGCACATACAGCGTTCGGCGGCGCGCGGTCACGATTTCATCTCCATTGACGTCATACGGAACCTCACGGCGACGGCGACGGCGACGCCGACGGCAGAAATCTGCTTTTGAGTGTCCATATAATTGCTATCGCAATAAAACAAAACTGACAAAGTGATTCCACCCCATGGCGCTATCCAGGCCGTTCTTGTACGTGACGCGGCTGAGCGTAGGGTGCCTCGATGCCCAGCGCCGCCGTCCAGGGTGGAGACAACCCCGCTGGCGCCGCCATATTGTGCCACACGAGCTGAGACTCGGCTACGCTTGCGTTCATAAAGTGTTACTCGCGGCGCGCTTCCAAGTGCTTTGCCTTGATGAAGA
Organism: Dermacentor silvarum; assembly: GCF_013339745.2. Lineage (NCBI taxonomy): Eukaryota > Metazoa > Arthropoda > Arachnida > Ixodida > Ixodidae > Dermacentor > Dermacentor silvarum. Next base: position 64,324,974 of record NC_051159.1, on the reverse strand, counting down.
TTTTTTTATCGGTATCGCATCTGCACATCTTTATAACCAATAGCCGTTAACTCGTCGAAGGTCGAAGACGTAAATGTATGGCGCCGGGAACATGCCCCAAGTTGCCTAATTCAATCACATTTAATACGCACTATGTTTTTTTTTGCGCTTCGATGCTTGGTATATAAGGTTTGCGACCCCCTGTGTGTGGAAGGTTTTCTTTTTCGCTGTTGTATTTTGGTTTACACGTCACGCCTCCTTTACCGTAGCCAGCCACTCGCGCACGGCGGTTAGTTTCCCTTGCGTTGCGCGTGCTCTTCGCGTTCGTTGCAATTATTTGACGATATCTACGCGCAATTTTTGCTTTTTTTGCCCACAAAACTGTGTGCTGACAGGATTAAGCTGGTGTAAAAATAACTGCGATGTGAAAATAAGGTTTAGTTAGTGCTGTATAGAAAAATGTAACCTAACTTGTCTGTGTCAATCTCGCGTAGTACACACAAGAAATCAAACGAATCACAAAATACATTTACTTATAATGTCTAGTACAATCAATCATGAAAGAGATATGTACATGAAAAATTATATGTACTGTGTGGCGCCTGAAGGTTATGTGGAAAGACGAGATAAAAAAATTAATTCGCAAGGTAGGCTCGACACACAATTCGGGATAGAGAGAGTTTTTTTTAAATTTATTCATTACATGGGGGGGGGGGGGTTCAAGTGAGTACATCAACCTTATTACACACAATATAAATCGAAAACAAGAATGCAAACAAGAAAACGCAACCGCGGGTAATATTAATCAAGATATCCAGCCAGATATCCAGCCAGAATACATACATCAGCTACCATAGAATACGTCGCATCAGCCAAACACATCGATGGCGAGTACAGAACATTTCATAAATAACCATTAGAACACTGATAACTACATTGAAAAAATAAACAACACTGCATAGATATAACGTACAAAAACCGTAAATGAAACTAAGACAGTCAAATACAGATTAGCAATGTTTTTTACTTCGAAAATATAGTCCATGATGATGTAGGGCTGTTGACTTTAACAGACGGCGCCCATCCTGTCGATTTCCCTCGTACTGGTCCTCTTCAAAGTGTTTCTAAGTACAGGTAAAACAACAAAAGTGATTATTGATATGAAAAGTTGCCTTGTAAATACAGAGAACCCATTACAGTGCTTAAAAATAAATTTTAGCAGAAGCAATGCTGTATTACCTCGCTTCACACGTTTCGAAGAAATGCACAGGCTACAACAGACACCATGCCAGAAAGCGCCGAAGCATTTTGGTCCCATGATGCCCCTTAACTCTACTACACCTGGGCATACCGTGCACAGGCATTTAAAGACCGTCACAGTACCCACTACGATCGGGAATGAGCACGAATGACTATCGGCTTACGATCACCACGCTACAAATATGTACAAGTCTGAAAAATCAGCTATGTAACGTAACACCCTGAGGTCCGCAAGATATCTCCTGAGAAATCAGAGAAAATCACAATGTTTCGCTTACCACGTACAAAACAGCCGCTCTCCCCAGACGAAGCACTGCGTTCTTTAGTCCCAAATAACCAGTACCGAAAAAAGAAAAAAAAAAAAAAAGAAACAAGAGACACATGATGTGTGCTTCCCGTGAAAAAGGAAAATAAGTGGCTTACGTGACGATTCGTAGCTAATGTAAGACTATGTCGCGGCTAAGCATCTTCGTCAGTCCTTAAAATAAGGGTACAGACTGCGCCCATCAAAACGAAAAAAGCCTATGCGACGCGCGCTCGCAAACCATACGCTACTCAGACAGCATCGGTGCAGTGCTTACTTAGTTCGTGAGCGAACGTAGGTACGTGAGCGAGGATCAGAGAATACTTTCTTATTTAAATGAAAAACACGGTGCGGTAGTCTAAACATTCTTGACACTTACCTCGCAAATGCAGGAGTTATCCGTTGCCTTCCAGTGATCGCGCTTTACTTGGGCTTCCCATCTCTTCCGTCGCTCTGGGTTCCGGGGGAAGCGAAAATAACGCAGTCCTTTACGCGTCGATCCGGCGCACTTGGGAACATAACAGCCCGTCATGTCGACACGATGCACTTGATAGCTTGTCAGTCATGCGGCTGAACACTGTCTAGCAAGTAGAAGCGTCCGCGAAGCATCCGCGCGCACTGTGCCTCGAACTCAGCACCGGCACCAAGCAATCGCAACGGCTCGCTGTGACACAATATGGCGTCACAGCGAGAAAGTGGCGGCGCGGGGGCGGTCAAAGGTTGGCACCACCCTGAACGGCGGCGCTGGCATCGAGGCACCCTAGCTGAGCGTGGCCGCGCGTGACCTCTCCTGGGGTTTATCTGCGACGGAAACAAAGGCTACAAGAGCCGAGATGACCTGCGGCTTAATGTGCGCTATGTTCCTACCCGCCTAGTGTTGAAGGTGCGTAATCCGAAGTTTCGAAAACGCGTTGAAGCTAATGGCAGCAGGAAGCATTAGCTAGCCACAGCTACCGTTTTATTCATGCCCGCGTTCTGACAGCGGCCGGCAGCGGCCATTGAGTGAGATCAGCTCATGTTTGCCTGTGTGTACGTGGCACCATGGTTGCGAATTTTTATTCAATAATACGGACCGTCCAGCGGTATATGGAACATCGCCGTCACCGTGAGGTTACGTATAAAGTACTAGAACGATAAGATCATCGCATCGCATCGCGTCGTACGCGGCGGTTGCAGGCACGTTAACTAGATGGCGCCACCATACTGGTGGAGGCTCGGGTTGTCGGCGCCTGCGCGACTGCCTAGGGCGCGTTTATAGGGCCTTTTCTGACGCTGATAGCAAGCGCTTGCGTGGCTCAGTGTTAAAGTATCCGACCCCACGGAGCAGGCCTGGGCTCGATCCCGGCGGAGAGCGGGTACTTTTTTCGCATTTCCGGCAATAGCGGTTGCAGGGCGGCGGCGGAATCATTGGGACTTACGCTGTAAAAAGGACAATCTTGGTCTACTGTAAGAGTACCGGGCTGCTGCGATCGACGGCGGAGGTTCGATTCCACCATCCAAACCATTTAACCTTACCGAGGCGAAACAGGTACCTAGCCACCTACCTACCTACCGGAAAGTGCCAAGAATTAGGCAAAGAATGCTGCGCAAGGTTGATCCACATAGGTGGCGAAGCTTTGGACAAAAAGCGGTTCAGAACCAATTGTCACCAACATCAGCAAGGGTAGTTATGGGAGCAGCGATTGAGGCGCGACTATGTTTGGAATGAATAAACACTCAGAATGAAAAAGGCGTTTTTTAATTAAAGAGACACGCAGTTATATCCATTAAACGAGAATAAAGTTTCCAATCCATTTTGTATATGCATGGCAAGAACCAACTCCATTTTACTTGATCATTATCAATAAATACCTTTTCTCAGCGCCCACCGTGAGAGCGCCCATCGATAGCGGCGGGCGTTGACGCCGCTATCACTTGCAATCTCATTGGTTCAGAAAAAAAATCTCATTGGCTCGAGCATTTTTTGTTTCGCACTTTTAATATTTCAGTCTGAGAAGATTTAACCTAAAAGGCACACACTGCCGGTGTTCTGTATCATGATATTTGTTTATGGGCTGTCATTCTTAAAATTCTGAGGAGCTGTGTGTAAACTTGGACATGTAGCAGCTGGTGACCAGCAAGCGCAGAACTGCTGTCGACGGCGGCGGCGTTTTGCCCGCGTTCGCACCGAACACGCGCGGCGTTGCTGACGTGTTTATGATAGGGAGCCTACATGCCAGCGCTTGCATGTAGGCTCCCTAGTTTATGGAGAACGTGCCAACCTTTTCCGTACAGCCTATGGCAATGTACCGTAGCAACCATAAGGCCATAGTCCCTGTGGTCACTAAATAAATGAAACCCACCGGATCTCATATATTTCTCATTCTGTAATAGTTCAAATAAGCAATTACACCATCACATCCTAATAGTCTTAATTGGAAATACGTAATTCCCACCATAGTACAGCTTTGCTGGTCTTCCATGTACACCCCCGTGGAAGGGCTGACCCTTTTATTGCGATAGCAATTATATGGACACTCCAAAGCAGATTTCTGCCGTCGGCGTGAGGTTCCGTATGACGTCAATGGCGATGAAATCGTCGCCGTGTGTAAGTGGTTCTTGAGGGAAAGGGAAAGGTTGGCGCTATCTTCTGCAGCCCTTGAGGGAGCACGGCTCAGCGCGCCGAATGCTGTATGTGCGAGTGAAAGGGAGCGAGGGACGCGTGATTTCACGGGGAGTGAACCCACGGCGGAGAACAAACGCGTGTTCGGCGCCGTGCTTCCTTAAGGGCTGCAGAAGTAGGCGTCTCTTTTCTCCTTTACAATCACCATATATGTAGAGCCAACGCGCCTTCTTCCGACGCGCGAAAGGCCGTTGGAGGCGGGGGGGGGGGGGGGGGCGGGAGGGAAGGGAGGCGACGTTTAGCTGCCGCACCAAGTGCAGTATTTATATAAAAAAGTGGTCGCAGTTTCACCTGAAAGGCGCAGCATCAATTGCGATAGCAAATTTGTAGAGAGCTATACGGAGTAATGATAGTAGCTTTATCAGCTGTATAAACTTGGAACATGCAGCAGCACCGGCAACACGCAGAACTAATGTCGACGCCGTCGGCGTTTTGCCCGCGTTCGCACAAAATGCGTGCTGCGTTGCTGACTTTTGCCGGAGCCTCTGATATAAATAGGCACTTGGTGCTGCAGCTAAACGTCACCTCCCTTCCCTCCCCTCCCCCTCCCCCCCACCACCTTTCGCGCGTCGGAAGAAGGCGCGTTTGCTCTACATATATGGTGATTGTAAAGGAGGAAAGAGACGCCTACTTCTGCAGCCCTTAAGGAGGCACGGCGCAGAACGCGCGTTTGTTCTCCGCCGTGGGTTCACTCCCCGTGAAAGAGCGCGTCCTTCGCGCCCTTTGACTCGCACATACAGCGTTCGGCGGCGCACGGCGACGATTTCATCTCCATTGACGTCATACGGAACCTCACGGCAACGGCGACGGCGACGACGACGGCGACGCCGATGGCAGAAATCTGCTTTGGAGTGTCCATATAATTGCTATCGCAATAAAACGTTGTAAGGCGAGAAGGTGGTAAAGACTTCCGACGCAGCTCGACGAGTGTCCCATTCTGATGTGGTCGAAAACCTCCGAGCCGCCCCCAGAGGCCAAACGCCGCACGCGTTTTGTGCGAACGCGGGCAAAACGCCGACGGCGTCGACAACAGTTCTGCGTGCTGCCAGTGCTGCTGCATGTCCAAGTTTATATAGCTGATAAAGCTACTATCATTACTCCGTATAGCTCTCTACAAATTTGCTATCGCAATTGATGCTTCGCATTTTGGGTGAAACTGCAACAATTTTTTTGTAGCGAGAGCTACATTCCCCGCATTCTCGCCGTTTCGCTGTGGCCGGTGGCCGCACAGCGAGCTGAGCCGTTGCCTAGCAACCGCCGCAGCTGGCAGCGTTTCTTATCTATGGTCTGACCACCCCGCGGCGTCTTACCCAACCGTTGGTCTTACCTGCGTCTGACCTCTCCGCAAGCGGCGTCTGACACGTGTCTTTCGCCCTGCGAACTGCCTCACTGGAGAGTGTCCGAAATGCCAAGTGCGCGAAGCTAGCGTCGGAGACTGAGGAACAGCTAGCCGTTCGGCTCGCAAACTAGGTGGAATGATGAAGTTAGGAAATTTGCAGGCGGAAGTTGGAATCAGCTAGCGAAAGACAGGGGTAATTGGAGTTTGCCGGGAGTGGCGTTCGTCCTGCAGTGGACATAAATATAGGCTGATGATGATGTATTTATACCTATCTTATATCGATGAGTGTATGCCTAAGTATAATAATTACAGCTAAATCAAAGGCTAACCAAGCGAAAACAAGTCTTAACCCAGGCTAAACCAAGCATTCGCTTTGCATATCCATGGTTGGCTGAACTAAACCGCAGCCATTTTTTAGTCTTTCATGCTCACCCTAAGTTCTACTCTGTAAGCGGGACAAAGCTGCTTGCTGTTTGTAGGATACGTCTCATGACGCTTTCTTTTGGCATCTGAAAGTGTAGATGGCGTTATCTGTAGTTGCCAGTGGGAAAAAACTGGCTGCGGCTGGGAAACCACATTTAGTGAAGTTTTATTCATGACGTCCCAGGCCAAAGACGCTTTCGTCCTTGGGAGCGCTGTGGTGCGTGGGTCTAATAAACCGATCGCATTCTCAGATCTTTCCAGACTACATATCGCAAATGAATATATCTGCTTTAATAGTGTGTCACTACATTGCTTGAACATTAATCGTATCAACGTCAACAGCCAACAGGATATGTGTTCTGCCGGATCTTTCTTACCATGCAATATCATTCTTGAACAACTGCGTATGTGCCATCAGACTCTCTGGTTAATAAAGCACGAAATTTTTGCCAGTAATGTAGTGCCGCGAGATCGTCTCTCTTCTTCGTATGGAAACACAAAATAAAGAATAATTTGCACACGGAACGTCGCGTCATTGCAGATCCCTGTGAGCTGAAGCACACACTCACCTATTAAAATATTTCGCATGATAAACAATAACATTGTTGATTTTGATTGTGGTAGCGAATATGTCTAGGCTCTAGGCGGGCATTCATGCCGCCGCGACAGCCGTGCTCCCTTGCGCCCTTGCGCAGCTCGCGCGTGGAGCGGTGTTGGGTCTGTTGATATGAGGAGTGCGATTGGCTGCAAAAACAAAGCGAAGTGCACGCACTGTCAACGCTACACTCAATTGACTTTTGCTTCGAGGGTGAAGCTAGGACTGCGTCCTGCTTTCCTCTTTTGCATGATTGTAGTGCACACGCGCACTGTGAGCACAGTATTCTCGCACGCAACGTTCTGCGGCAGTGCAGGGAAAGCTTCGGAAACAAAGAGCGCACACGTAAGAGCGATTGTGAGAAAAGTCGTACATATTTATCCGCGTTAGTATAGGCGCAGGAAACGAAGACATACATATCTAATTTGCAACGTCAAAGTTCGTGAAAGTAAACTGCTAAATGTTAAATTGGTCTTATTTTTCTGCTTTTCTTTTTGGCTTTCAGGCTTACGCGAAAGCATCAAACGTTGATGCCACGGTGATCCATTACCTTACCGAAAAAATCAAGAGAAAGTGCTGTTGTCAAACACGGTCGAAATGCTTGGTAAATTTACACACGGGCAGAACTCCGAACCTTTCCCATCAATGCCACCGAACCTTGCGTGAGTGTATTGCGTTCCTGCTTAGCTGCTTTGGGTATGCGCTGCTCTGAGCAGACCGAACACTAAACGTAAAGATAATGTCTAATATTTCACTGGGCGCTGAGTAACGTCGATGGTTTACCGTCAGTCTATTCGCGTGCAACACCTGCAACGCCAATGGCGGCACTCTTCACTTGACAGCGTTGTGACATGCATGGTAAATCAGCAGCCAGCGTTGCAGAATCAAAGCAAGGAACAGCTGAGAAATACCAGGTCGAAAAAGACCACGACTTTTATCTAGAATGACGCCTATGAAGCCCACTGTCAAACCAAACTACAGCACAGGCGACGACTAAGAGATAACCTAAATGAAGCCACAGAACACGACGACCAATTACAAAGACCCATCCGCCTCTACGAGGACATACTAAGAAGTTTACCACAGCGCAGATTTACTATTCCGGTGTCTCACAAGACGTATCCGACAAATAGGTTCAGCCCCATTGCATCCATCGCTAAGTGGCACCAACCACGGCGCGTATCCTCTGGGCATACTCAATTTACTAATCAGGCAATTCGCTTTTGCAAGACCAACCCCATGCAAGCTCCAAGAAGATCTGTTGGAATCTTCCCACTGGATGCTCGAAGATCCACCAATCAGAGCCAATCTGAAGTTCTACTTTAAAGCCGCGTGACAAACGGCCATCACTGCCCATAAATAAGCAGCCTTGCAAGCTAGGCCATAAGGTAGCCGCATTTCTTTGCACAGTGCTGAAGCCGAAAAGTCAGAGCTAGTGTATATAGCCGAAACGTTTCATTCATTCTTTCATTCATTCCTGCCAGTACTCTGTTTCTTCTACCCAGCATATGTTTTATTGCATGCTGCGTCACGCGAAGATGTAGCACCCGCGATTATTGAGAATACCATCCGAGAAAGCTCAGTGGAACGCCCTGTAATAGAAAACAACAGTAGTTGGAACGAAAGAACCCCTGCCTCCCTTATGTTACTCCGAGGTCGCAGTTTGATGTCTGCGAAGATTTACGAAGAAAGTTTTAAATCTAAGCAAATCATTTTCTGGAACACGAAGAAATAACTTTGCATTTCTCCGCACAGTTTCTATTGGCAGACATTTCGCATTGTTAGTTTCATAATTGGCTAAAGAACATTCACTATGTTTTAGCTTCCATAGCCGCGCAGCATGGAGCGTAGTTCTTGCGACTCAGGTTCAGAAACGGCGCCACTTTGCGCGCGAAGTCGAAACCGGAGTAGTGTAGAAATTTCTTCCATTTGATTCTATGCCACTCTTATTATCCACCGATGTCTCGATGACAACGCGGGCGGACCACCACTTTGACCCCTGATGATGCGTGAAAAACATTGCAATTGAAATACAACCGTTACATTATCCCACTTCCGCTTACCTTAGAAGTCGGGACGTTTGAGTGTCAAGGGGCATTTCACGTCTATGCATATCGTATGCAATATGTAATCTACCAGTGCAGGCGATCCAATCACCTAGATTCTTTTGAGATTTCAATTCAAATGCGCCTCAAATTCACCCTTTCCTCGGTATATTAGCAGTGTCCTGACAGTGCGCATTTTCTTTATTTTTTTTGTAAGTAACTACCTTGGCGTCCTAAATGCGTATTCATTCTACGGTATACTTTAAGGCGGGAGAGCAAAAATTGTCGCGCACCGCTTCGCCATAAGAACTCCACCTAGAGCCTACTTCGCCTTTTGTCCTAGCATATGCAACTTTTTGACGGCATAAAATAACATCGTGCTCACGTAACCTACGTATGCTAATGTTCTCGAAGCAATTTAAACATAGGCTGTTTATATCGGAAATTGTCTACTTTTGCTTTCACATTTTTTTTAGAACTTGAGCAAAAAATTGCTTCACGTATACGCACAGTTTAGGTTATGGCGCCATCTATAAAAGACACAAAGTGCAAGCCCTCTTCCGTAATCTATGGCATCTAAGATCTCAATCCACTCATTGCTTGGCGCGTGGGAAGCTAATTCTGGGAGGGAATGTACAGCGAGTGCAGACCATGTCCTGACACCTGAGCACCAAAAATTTCTGCGAATGAATTCCTAGAGACTTTGGAGTGTTCACGGATGCTTTGCTGTCGAAGCTTGGTGATACAAATCTAAAACAAACACAAGACAGAGTATAATAAAAAGAATATGTAGACTAGAACAAGTGAACCAGTAAAAGAGCAGAGACCGAGAGTGCCATTTTATTATATCCAAGAAACTTGACTGAAAAATTCAATGTATCCTTCCCCCAAGATATATATATATATATATATATATATATATATATATATATATGCCCCAATAATAACAGGTGACACCTCGTAAAAGCTGTATAAAAATTTGTGAGGGATGGCGTGGTATCTATTGTTCTGACTCACCAGCGAGTTTTTTTTTAATAGCGGGGTGCGGCGCCTGCTCTCACACTCACATCCCCATCTCAGATGATTTTGTGCGGAATGAGATAATTAGCGTCCGAAGACTTGATTAATGAAAAGCACTGGGAAGCAACTCACGGATGCACGCTATCAGGGAAGTGCGCCTGGTGAACAAAACGGGGAAATTATAACAGACTACCCAAGCCTCCAGAAATATGTGCGCCGGCTGTAATCTCTAGGTGCTTAGCTTTTCCAATGCTCTCAATTTTTTCCTCTGTATGTTCAGGAGAAGCTTATCGCCACTTGGCACTCAACCTCGTGTTCTCTTCATTAGTCTGCTCGTGCTAGCAAGTGTGAGGATGGCTAACAAGTTTGAGCCTTAGGCGAAACATTTGAGCTAGGTAGCTGTAAATTTCAAAGTGCATTGGCCATTTTGTGCTTATTAAATTGCGCAAAAATAAGCTACTTGTGTTGAGAGCGTGCCTTTTTTATGTTCGTAGGGAACATGACAGCGCCGTCTGGAAAGTTCATTGTCAGAGAGCATAAGACCATAATCAAAGTCCGGTTACCCGAAGAGAAAAGTGGGAAGCAGATCCTTCGTGAAATGTCACAAACTTTTGGCCGCAGTGCCCGTTCTTATCTTACTGCAAAGTATTTACTTTCCTTGTCTCTTACTTCGACTTTGCCGCTATACTGCTACTGCTACTGCTAGCGTTATTAAAGCGTTATTGCTGCTGCTAACGTTATACCTGCGGCGGCCGCCGCCGCCGCCGCCGCTACTACCGCCACCACTGCTACTGCTGCTGCTGCTGCTGCTGCTGCTGCTGCTGCTGCTGCTGCTGCTGTCGTCGACGTCGTCTTGCCAAATAGCTCTTGCGGAATGCGTGTCTGATACAGGAAGTAAAATCATTATCACATCATCGTCGTCGTACCAGTGTCACGATCAGTCCTTATCAGACAAAGTGCAAACAAACACCGGGTATAGTGGGAATTGGATTGGCTCGCGACAAGCAAGTTATGCACGTGAGCGCGGACGTGAGCTCCGTCGGAGCCATCCCGTATAAACTTGTAAACACTTGCTTACTAACTAAAGGAACAAGCACGCTTTAACGCGTGCACAGGTAAACATGAACACATCTCGCTCGATGACCTCGGAAACTAGCTGTCAAAACGCTGAAGGCGCGGCCGCAGCAGTGAGCGAATTCACCTTCGTGCCGTCTCTCGCTTTCACGCAAACTAAGCGTAGAAAGCACAGCGCATACGAAGCTACCGGTACTAGTTGCACTTTGTCCACATCACAGATCGCTTTGATGAGGCCTGCGTGGGAGCGCACTTTTTCCACGTCGCACATCGCTTTCAAGACATGGCGCCCATGCGGCCGCAACCGGAACAAAACCTCCGTGCCTCGCGCACGATAGAAGAGCGCTTCCACCCCGCCTTTCTCCCTCGCACGCGCGATATTGAGTCTCGATCGTTGGCTGACCCTCGCAAGCTTTGACTCGCACATACAGCGTACGGCGCGTAGCGACGATGTTAGGCTGTTTGGACTTTATGCGTAACATCAGAGCGACGTTCACGACTATGGCAGAGATGCGCTTGATGTGTTCATATAATTTAATACAATAAACGTACGGGCGTGATTATCGCCAAGATTTTCGAAACCAAAGCGCACAGCACAATACCCTTGTAAAGGGTGCACCACCGTAGATACACACTTACGAAGGCAAAGCCACCGTACGACACACTATTGGGAATAGAGCGAGTTCACTAGGACTAAATAGGGCTATCAAGAGTGAATGGTTTCCAGAAGAGGCTTCAGTGGTGCCCACAAGAAGTGATAATTAGTCGCAGAATAGATAAACATAACTATACGGGCGTGATTAGCCCCAATATTATAGAAAATTAACCACGCTGCACTATTCCCCTGTAAAGAGTGCACCGCCGTAGATATAGGCATATGAAGGCAAAGCCACCGTACGACACACTTTTGGGAATAGAGCGAGTTCACTAGGACTAAATAGAGCTATCACGACTGAATGGTCTCCGGAAGGTGGCTTCGGCAATGTTCACAAGAAGTAAAAATGAGTTTTGCAACTAGCGTTCTTTCCGTCCACTATAACATGTTAGAATACTCGTCCCTGTGGTGTCATTAAAGGCATATGCGAAGACAAGTCTTTCCAAGTTCGGCGGAATCATTTTTGAACTACCGGGGTTCTGGAAAGTTTTCCAAGAGTTGTCTGGGAACACTCACGTTTTTTTCCTTCTTCTTGCGTCTATTGGTTTCGCTACAACGTATTTTTTAAAGCACTGCATTTGCTGAGGTATTGCACTTCGTATGTGCTGCTATATTAAACTGTAACGCAGTCTCCTGGAGCTGTGTATGTAGCAACCTTTATTAAAATGTAACTAAAATTTTATTGATTTGTTAATTCTGTTACAATTCGCAATAAACATTTGTCAGAAGAAGTGATACATGGGCTAAACTGGTGTTGAAGGAAAATAATTGTGTTATTGAATTGAATTTAGCGTAGATATTGCACCTTTAAGCAAACAAGCAAATTCGAAACCTTATAATATGCTTGAGCAGAGCTGCTGCGATGAAGATTGTGAATTTAGTCAAAGATTAATAGCTGTAGGGTCGTGTGCAGTAGGTAGCATCTAAGAGAATGTATTCATTTGTTTCGCAACAAGGTTTATTAATATTTTTTAGCTTAAATATACACCAAATGCCTTCGAAGACGCTATTACATAGAAAGGATGTTGGAATATATAATTAGGTGTTGTGATGAATAAGTAAATAAATAAACAAAAACAGAACAAGGCCCTGTAAAAAACGATTTCTATTTTGCCTACAAAATCATTGTTTTCAGGACTGACAGTAGTTTCTTCAAATACTTAGGTCGTGATAAATATTTTGTACTTGTTTTCTATGTGTCGAAGCGTTAGTTGAGTTTTAACGTGAACGCAGTGTTACCGCGCTTTTTTCGAAAATATTTTTACGAAAGTACAACTTCAACAGGAGCGGCAGGGTTAAAACGAAAAAAAGTAAAACAAAATTAGCGAGAGCATTCGGATAACGTAGCATTCTCGCGATATTCGGGCAGAAGTTCACGACGAGTATCGGAACCATTTCTATGGAACAGGAAAATTGGGCGACATCCCTGGAGAGAAGAACTGAAAGCAAATAGATGAAACGGCATTGGAAGAAGCTGTACACAAAGCATGTCAAAAGTGGCAAGCCGACGTGTCCCATATTGCGCCGGGAAGCTCCCGAGTGTTCTTGCTTCCTTGCGTGACTTCCCTCAACAGCCGGAACTGCATTTCAGCCAGCTCTCTTCCCCTTTCCTCCTCTACCGGCATCGACGCATTCTTGGTTGACAGGTAGTTTAGATCGTAACTTCATCTCCAATGTCGCGGATCTGGAACTCCTGCCAGGATTTCTATTTACTGTTGTACGCTCGTGTTTTGCGTATGCGTGTGAGTGTTTATTCGTGTGTGTCTTCATGCGTTCTTGTTGTTCTTGGTTGCGAAATCTCATGTCCGAAAACTGAAGCTTTCACTGAAAATAGCGAAGCCACTGCATTACCCGTGCATCCTCTCGTTTCCACCTCAAAGAGTAAGCCCCTTGGCCTGCGAATATAGGCGTAATTCTGCTTGTCCAGCGTATGAAAGGAGATCCACTCAAGATGGTAGCAACTGGTCATATGTCTTTCAATTGGTTGATAGAGTTAAAAAAATGAGTGAGAAAATTAGGTTTAGTAGAGTAGATACATAATCTAATAGAAAATTCAAGCACTATATTTGCATTACTGGTGTACTTCTCCACCAAATTCTGTATGTTTCCTAATTTTGCTCACTTGATTTTTTTCCAAAGAACTTGATGTTCAGACAATAAAAATAGAAGCACGCAAAACTTAGCAAACATGACCCATTGAGTGAAGTCCTTTTGCATGCAGCCTTTATAAGCAAGTTTTGGGGTTTTGTGGTAGCGGAAGAGTTCATATATCATTGGGAAACCTACCGCAGCAAAAATAGAGTATTTCTGATAAACTCAATTGAAGAAATCGGCTAATTCAGCGCAGAATATTTATGCGTAAAGACGCTGTAAAACAATTCCATCTATTATCAATGTTTTTTGCTTAGGGAAACATTTTAAATGGACATTTTACTTTTCAGTAGGAACAGGAGAAAATTTTCAATATAAGCAAAAGACAACATAGTGTGTTATACAGATATAAAATTAAGAATAACACCAAGTAATAATGGCCGGCAAAGGCATCACAGAATACCAATTGTGTAAGCAAAAGCTGGACCGTGGTTAACCACATGAACATAGGGCACTTAAACGTCACTTTGTTTTACTCTGATTTTATTCCAATCTCCTGAAGTCAAATTTGCGTAACCGCCGCAGTAAGCATGGATGGTGACCAGCAAGGTTGTTTCAACAGCCCAACCAAGTGCTTTCTTCGTAACATCATCACCATTAGCCAATATTTATGTCCACTGCAAGACGAAGGTCTCTCCCTGCGATCTCCAATTACCCCTGTCTTGCGTTAGTTGATTCTAATTGGCGACTGCAAATTTCCTAACTTCATCACCCCACCTAGTTTCTGCCCTCCTTGACTGCGCTTACCCTTAGCCCCCTTGCCACCTATTCTGCAACTGTAATGGTTCACCGATTATCTACCCTACAGATTACATGGCCTGCCCAACTCATATTTTTTTTCTTAATGTCAACTAGGATATCGGTTATCCCCGTTTGATCTCTGATCCACACTTATCTCTTGCTGTGTCTTAACGTTACACCTAACATTTTATTGCGATAGCAATTATATGGACACTCCAACCGGATTTCTGCCGTCGGCGTCACCGTCGTTGTCGCCGTCGCCGTGAGGTTCCCTATAGATAAAATCTTCGCCGCGCGCCGTATGCCCGAGCGGGAGCGTGCGGGGACGCGCGCTATCACGGAGAGCGAACGCACTCATCTCCCACGCGCAAGCAAGGCAGCAGGAAGCCAGCGCCGGAGGGAGTGGGGGGGGGGGGGGGGGGGCGCACTTCTACTCTGCCAACAACCGCGCTCGTCGCTCGTCCGCACCGTCTCTTATCTCCACACGGCTCTGACCTTTATGCGCCATGCATTCGCCGCTCAGTTTCCGTTGAAGCGATAGACCGCACGTACCTTCGCCCGCTGCGGCGTATGCTTGCTGCCAGCGTTTTGACAGTCGTTGTCTGCAGTCATTCAGTGTGATCTATTCGTGTTTGTTTGTGCGCGCTCACACCACGCTTGTTCATTCAGTTAGTAATAGTCGGGCGACATTTTCCAACGCACGCTACACATGCAATGCTGCCCGGATCGGCAGTGCAGTGCTACAGGTGTGTCCCTTTGCACTCGCTGCCCACGGGAAGCGCTTCTCATCAACACCACCGTTTCACACGCGCCTTCTCGTGGTCATCGAGTCTCTCTTCATGTCGGTCTACTTACGCCGCAGCACACCTGCTTACTTAATCAGCTCATGTTTACTACAATTCATATTGCTACCAAAGCCACTCACCTTACTTCATATGACATTGCTGTGTTGCTATCGCATTCATTGCTTCGCCCTTAGGGCAAAACTGTGACATTTTTTCGTTCCATCGCTCTTTGCTCGGTTCTTAACTTGTTCTCTAGCTTCTTTCTTAACGTCCAAGTTTCTGCGCCATAATTTATTACCGGTATAATTGAATGATTGTACTCTTTTCTTTTCAAATGCAGTGGTAAGCACCCTAAAATCGTTATACTCTCACGCAAACTTTTTAAAGCGCATCTTTCTGTGCCTCTTCCTTAGACTTTTACGCTGCTGTGGTTGCTCCTACTGTTTCCTTGCACGCTGCGTTGGGGGTTGGTTCAAAGCATGTATATGCATCGCGCCAGCGTGGCAGAGAGGAAAGTCGACGTGAGAACTCGTTTAGAGCTTCCCATCGCGTGGCATATGTACAATGCCCTCTGGAGCTCCCCGAGTCCGTGAGCCCCCTCAAAAGCATTGCAGAAAATGGAGGGTAAACCTTTCAACTCACATGCAAGTCCGGAGGGGACGTGGATAGAAGCCGGAGACGAGATAGGTGACGTCGATGATGTTTCGGTAGAGCGGGGACACAATGCCTTCTGACGCGCCCTGGGGAACACCTAAATGCCTTCTGAAGCGTCCTGGGGGACGCAACAATGCGCTCTGGACGCCGTAATTATGCGTAACCCCCCGCAAAAGCACTGCAGCAGCTCCTGTACTTGCCTCTGTGCTCACGCGCAACAGAAACGACAGTCGAGGTTCAACTTATGAATATTCTTAGAAAGGGAGTAGAGAGAGAGGAGGCAGAGTCTGTTTTGAACCGGGTCACATAGCGACGCAGTCGGGAAGCGGGTGATTCATCATGCCCCTCTTCACCTAGCATGACACGGGAGAAAGAAAATGCGTTGTCAGAAAGCATTGCACATTTGGGCTCTCTTCAGTACGGAAGGAGTGAATGAATGACACGTTTCTTTGTGCTCTGTCCACTATGTGGAAAAACGCACGTGGTTCAGGAAAGCTAACATTTCACATCACATTACGACTGTCATATGCCGTCAATATCACCGCCAAATACCGTCAATGAACGCAAACAGCACAGAAAGTTTCGCTTACATCGATTCCCACAGTGCGTGGTATCGGCATATTTTATGTTACATGCAAAGAAATTATTTGTCATCGGCAGCTTCGAGCAGGCAGCGCTGGAGTGATCGGTGGACCGCCATCTTCTTTTACGTTCAGAATAGCCCAGCCTCTCGCTATTCCAAAACAAATTCAGATTTGTTCATGATAATAATGCATCTTTAGTGTCTAGTGTACGTCACTTTGACGTGGGGAGTTTCAGCGGTATTGTAGCGTTGCGTGACCGACTGGCAAAGTCGTGGAAGACCAAAGGTAACAAAGACATTGAGTCGGAAATAATTTCATTTGTTTGTTTCGCCCTAATTATATAGAATCAGTGCGTACATGTAATCTTGAGATGGGGAGTTTCGCGGTTTTCGGATGTCTCGTGATGAAGGGGTGAATGGAATGTTGCCCCGGAAATGTTTGACTAATCGCGGCGCGCTAACGAAGGAAATAGGATAGAAACCGATTAACAGCTTTACGTTATGACGCCCATGTTTACTTCGTTTGCGCAATTTCCAGCCTCTAAAGAGTTTCAGAAATATATTGGTGCTGTCATGAGATCGTCACGAGTATGGCATTATTGTGCTGAAACCTCCACAAAACGCTTCTTATTGGATATTTGTCAACTCCTAAACTCCAGACAGAAATTGCAAATTCACCAGCGTGTAGCAATACTCGTATGGGTATTTAGCGAGAGCAACGGTGGGATAGGTGGGCGTAGAGAACAAATGTTTGCCCCTTTCTTCAATAACAAAAAATACGATATAGACGTCCGTGTTTTAAAACACCTGAAAGCTCGATATAACAAGAAAAAAGTCACAGGCCTGCACGGCACACGCAGCACAGTCACAGCGTAAGCTGGTTGAACGGCTCAAGAGCAGCTCCAATTTAGGCACCACGCACACCAGGGTCTTGGCGACAGACTGTTCACCTCGTTCTGACGCGAACGATCTGAACTGCCAGCCTGGCGTCGACGGCGAGCTGCGGCTTGTAATGCCTTCTGCACAGCAGTCTGCTGAGCCCGATGATGCCTGGCTGCGCATGCCTGTGACGTTTGCATGCACCATAACTAGATGGCGCCACCGTTCTGGCGAAGGCTGGGGATCGCGTCTCTTTTTTTTTTTTTTTGATTGCGCGCCTCATCTGAATGGCATCTCGTCGTCTGCACCTGCGCAGGCTGCTTTTGCAGGCGCCTTAACTAGATGGCGCCACCGTACTGGCGGAGGCTCGGATCGGTTGCGCCTGCGTTTAAAGCGCATTTTTCCGGTGCCCTATAGGAAGCGCTTGCGTGGCTCAGTGGTAGAGTATCTGGCTCTCACGCAGCAGGCGCGGGTTTGATCCCGGCGGGAACCTGGTACTTTTTTCGCATTTCCAGCGATAGCGTTTACGATCACCGGACACCGTCGGTAGAGGCGGCGGCGGCAGCGGCGACGGTGGACACCATCGCGAACTGAAACGGCTATTTTAATGAGCCCATAAGTGCTTACGCTGTAAAACTAGCAGCCCGTTCGTTCCGGAGTGCCCCTTTAGTATTCAAAGGGAGAGAGTTTCCGAGTATAAACAAGTTAAGCGCTGCAAAACACCAGAAAACAGGATCACCGCCACATTAATAGCTCTGTGTTTCAGCGTCTGTCAACAAGCACTACTTAGAAAGCGAACATCCTATATAGTGGACTCTTTATACACTCACAAACGCGGGTAAACCTATGTACACGAATGCTTCAGATTTGTTGTGCAAGACTCCAATCCTTAAACACGTGCAATAGAGCGGGAGCATTGAAGTTCATAAACAACGCTATCTGTAAAGAACGGGTTATGTATACATATTTCTTGACGTGACAGCGCGGCTTCGCATGCGCTATTTTTTTTTCCACGTATACCTTACATATTCAGCGCCCTTTACCTATGAATAAATAGTGTGAGTTAAGCGCTTGTTATTCGAACCCACCGACGTGAGTGTGTCTATTTTTGGGGGATACGTTCCTTCACATATATATATACATAGAAACTTGTGGGAATCTTTCATGAACGCTGTTTTGTTTTGCTTTGCTATGCACCAGACACGCATTTGCAGAAGAAACTTATTGCCAAGACAAGTCAGACTGTTCACGTGTTTAAAGAAAGTGTGCACGCAGCTCAAATTTTGATCTCTGCTTTAATAACTTAAGAAAAAGTAACCCCCGAAATTATGCATCCAGGAAAAATTGCGAAAATCGTGGCATTGGGCCTGTGAAAGAAACCACCAGTGACACCTATCGGCTGTAAGCGTATGTCCTCAAAGAAGTCTCAACGTTGTCGGTGGTGAAGAATGCGCAATTGTGAAGGAAAATATATCAGTTGATATAAGACATACCGCAACGAATTTAGAATACATTCTATTCGGCACATCCCGAATTTCGCGGACATTTCTTCTTTTGCATAGTGGAACTTGACTGCCAAGACGGTTTTATAACACAGAATCATTGAAGCTGATGGGGCTTCAGCCCCTCCCCCCCGAAATTTTTTCGTGCCGGCATGCACCGCCGACCAAAACTACCACCAACGCCTGGAATAATAATAATAATACTAATAATAATAATAATAATAATAATAATAATAATAATAATAATAATAATAATAATAATAATAATAATAATAATTTACTTCCCATGAAAAGAATGACATGGTGGGGTTCTGAACAATAGCAACACAACAATGTCATACGAAGTAAGGTGAGCGGCTTTGGTAGCAATATGAATTGTAGTAAACATGAGCTGATTAAGTAAGCAGGTGTGCTGCGGCGCAAGTAGACCGACATGAAGAGAGACTCGATGACCACGAGAAGGCGCGTGTGAAACGGTGGTGTTGATGAGAAGCGCTTCCCGTGGGCAGCGCGTGCGAAGGGACACACCTGTAGTGCTGCACTGCCGATCCGGGCAGCATTGCATGTGTAGCGTGCGTTGGAAAATGTGGCCCGACTATTACTAACTGAATGAACAAGCGTGGTGTGAGCGCGCACAAACAAACATGAATAGATCACACTGAATGACTGCAGACACGCTGAAAACGTGAAAACGCTGGCAGCAAGCGCATACGCCGCAGCGGCGAAGGTACGTGCGGTCTATCGCTTCAACGGAAACTGAGCGGCGAATGCACGGCGCATAAAGGTCAGAGCCGTGTGGAGATAAGAGACGGTGCGTGCGAGCGAGCGACGAGCGCGGTTGTTGGCAGAGTAGAAGTGCGCCCCCCCCCCCCCCCGCTCCCTCCGGCGCTGGCTTCCCGCTTCCTTGCTTGCGCGTGGGTGATTGAGTGCGTTCGCTCTCCATGATAGCGCGCGTCCCCGCACGCTTCCGCTCGGGCATACGGCGCGCGGCGAAGATTTTATCTATAGGGAACCTCACGGCGACGGCGACGGCGACGGCAGAAATCCGGTTGAAGTGTGCATATAATTGAATAAAAAGTTGCACGCAGGCAACTTGACCAGCCCAAAAACCCATCAAAGGCAACAGAGGGCGTCGCGCGCTCACATGTGAGTAAACAGATGGGAAGGTGTCAATTAAAAAAATGTGTATACGAGACAGGTAGTAATACACTTTAACAATTAGAAAAACAAGTAGTCTGCATTAACAAGGAAATATTGAATTTATACATGAGCATTATAGATTACATAAAGAAAGTCTTATTATACGAAAATAGAAAAAAAAACATAACATAGCACTATATTCAGTGCAGCATAAACTAAAGCAAATAAAGGGGGGAAAAGTCATACAGTATTGCATATGAACAAACTCATTAAACAACAAGGATTAGTTTGACTGAAAGTAGTTGTGCAGGCTGCATAAGGACAGAAGGTCCATTTCTCGTAAGGCGAGGTTATTGAGTAAAGTCGGAAGTGTACGTATGTCGAAGCATTTGTTGACCATAATTCGTTCTTGAGTGCAGAATGTTCCATTGTTCAGGTGTCCTAGTGTCATAGGCTGCGACATGTTCGTGTAGGCGAGCTATGTTCAATCATTCTGCATTCTGTCTACAATGTCTTTTTAACGCTCGAAAGACATTTTGGCACGAAAATTGCGAACTCGGGCTGGATTTCGTGGCACCTGTGGTGGATTTCGTGGTACCTGGGGTCACGTAACGCAAGGAGCCCATCCGAGCACAAACTTTCAAGGGCTTTTCGATAGCGAGCGGGCGCGTTGCGGCATCTCGCAGCGGCCGCGGAATCTACGGAGCGCATGAATTTCAATTCCGAAACTTTATGGGTATAAAGTTCTCATAAACTTTTGACGCGAAAGGTGCACTGACATTTCCAAAGGCGTCCTTCAAAAGATTTTCCATTCTGGAACTTTATGGGGTTAATGCTGTTATAAACTTGGACCAACATGCGTGCACTGGAGCCTTCGTGTCCAAGCCGTTCCAGAAATGAAAGCACGCGCTCGCAATCTTCCACACACACGAAAATACTAAATATTACCGTGACTGTGAGCTAGCAGCTGCTAATTTTCTTTTAAGGCAGGCGAAGTAAAATTTGAGAAAACAGGAGAAAGATAGGAAATGGCCTATTATTGAGGAAATTCTTTTTGCGGGCTACAAGGTCTGGCTCTCGTTGGCCACAGGGACAGTGGCCCTATGGATTCAAGCATAGACCCCCCTGAAAATACAGGTATTTTCAGAGCGCTTATTCGCATGCGAGCTGATTGTGGAGATACATATCGGAACTACCATTTGGAAAGTTGCCCCAGTAATTCCTCGTATTTAAGCCCAGATGCACAAAACCAAATTATAGAAATCTGTGGCGAAATTATCAAAGAAAGCCTAGTTGCATAAGCAGGCTGCTTCTCCGTACTTGCTGACGAAACGATGGACATCGCCGGAATCGAACAGCCTACTGTTTGTGCAAAGTACCTAAACAAGGATGCCAACGACATCGAGGGAGTGTTTTAGGTTTTAGCACCGGAATTGATGCCCATCTCTCATTGCGACTGCAGGTTCTATGTAAATGTGTACAAACTGTTCCAGATTCTAGTCACCCTTCCAGTGACCACTGCCAGCGCACAGAGAATATTTTCTTACAAGAGTTTAATAAAAAACTACTTG
Source organism: Dermacentor silvarum (assembly GCF_013339745.2). NCBI lineage: Eukaryota > Metazoa > Arthropoda > Arachnida > Ixodida > Ixodidae > Dermacentor > Dermacentor silvarum. The sequence continues at coordinate 64,303,612 of NC_051159.1, read as the reverse complement.
CGCTCTACAATGTCTGAGGACCGTATGGTTAGGCTGGTGCTTCTATACACCCACAGAGACGTCGGCATCAACGTGTCCGAAGTCATTGACCGCTTCGCTCAACTTCCCCGCCTAGAGAAGTTTGTCCTTTAGATAGCGAAGCAGCAAAAATCAATGCAAGTAAAAAGCTCTATTCCTTCAAGTACATAAGCTCGTAATTATAAAAACGTATGACTATTCGTTAGCTTTTAAAACCGCAGAAATTTTAGCCGTTTATTCTAGCAGTTAGCATCATGATCAAAATTATCATGCGAATACAAAAATTACGAGGAAATCAATAACCAATTTTGACCGACCTTGCTCATTGAAAGCCCGGCCCACGATGCGCTTGCCAAAAATACACTCGGATATTGGGTAGTCACTTGCCGCATCATTTGTGGCTTTCGTTTGTCCTTTTCTTTCCTTTTTAGCTACCAGCTTTTATTTCTTTTTAGAAACGAAGCAAAACCCTCCTTTAATTTTGCGTGCAGAATAATTGTTGCCGCTGTGCAGGCAGTTAAATTACACATTTTCGTACTGATTTCTGCATTATTCCTCTATTATTGTACCTGTATGATGCTCTCGCGACCGCTGCATGGCCCGAGTACATATCACGATGTCTGCGATCATAGTTTTGTTCTTGCCTAGATCATCTGTCTTTCTGTGCGCAAAGTTTACTGTGCGCAAGTTTACGACCGGTAACAGCTGCTCCTGCGCAATCTATTACAACGAGGGGCAGCCTCATTGAGGTTTTTTCGTGGCCGTTGCATATGTGCAAAAATGTAAACAAGGTTCTTGAATGACGAAGATTCATCAAAATATTTGTCCTCAACTTATTCATTAGATGGCCTTTACGTTCTTCATATCAGCTGTATACACTGCTTTCTCGGTTTCGAACTCATATAGTTCTAATGTCCGTGTGATATTCTTCTCTGTTGTTACTAGTGAATTGCTAACCTTCTTTGTAAGGTTGTAAACGCCTTTGTAAAATACTGCTGGACTGTATAGATATACATATTACACCTCTTTATACTTCTCAGTTTGATGTTGCTACTCACGATGTTTGTTATACTGAGATTTTGTGTTTGTATTTTGTATTTTTCTACATTAATACTACGACTTAATTATGCTTATTGTTTGACCTTGTGCCCTACCTGCAATAATCCCTTATGGGATTGGCAGTATTTCTAAATAAATAATAATAAATAAATAAATAAAATATTTTCTTTCCTTATTAAATAGGCAAAAGAAAAACGCGGCCGCATTGATATCAGTTATTTCTGCCAGAATTTTTAGGACATACGAATATATTCTTTTATGAAAAAAATACATATTTTACTTGACAGTGCGTAGCGTTCAATAATTCGTTTGCAGCATCTAATATACAATGGCATTGGCAATGCAGTTGTTATTCATGTATTTGATCCCTCGACAAATTCTATAAGGAGGAGGCCGCGCTGCAACCTCAGCCCCCCCCCCCCCCCCCGAACAAAGTTTCTGGCTATGCCACTGCTCCAGTCCACTATATTTTCAGGCAATCAAAGATGGGAGAGATATCATGCTTGAAAAGCTTGCGGCCCTTTATACGCAATGCCTCACAACTTCAAGTGTTCCAGAGAGCTGGAAGAACGCCAACATTATACTAATCCATTAGAAGGGAGACGTTAAAGAATTCAAGAATTATAGACCCATTGGCTTGCTTGCAGTATTGTATAAAATATTAACCAAGATCATTTCCAATAGAATCAGGGCAACACTTGACTTCAGCCAACCAAGAGAACAGGCTGGCTTCAGGAAGGGATATTCTACGATGGATCATATCCATGTCATCAATCAGGTAATCAAAAAATCTGCGGACTACAATAAACCTCTCTATATGGTTTTCCTTGATTATAAAAAGGCATTTGATTCAGTAGAGATACCAGCAGTCATAGAGGCATTGCGTAATCAAGGAGTACAGGAGGCATACGTGAATATCTTAGCAAATATGTGCAAGGATTCCACAGCTACCTTGATTCTCCACAAGAAAAGTAGAAAGTTACATATCAAGAAAGGGGTCAGGCAAGGGGAGACAATCTCTCCAATGCTAATCACTGCATGCCTAGAAGAAGTATTCAAACTCTTAGACTGGGAAGGCTTAGGAGTGAGGATCAACGGCGAGTATCTCAGCAATCTTCGGTTTGCAGATGACATTGCATGTCCTATTCAGCAACAATGAAGATGAATTACAACAAATTATTGAGGACCTCAATCAAGAAAGTCTAAGAATTGGGTTTAAGATTAATATGCAGAAGACAAAGATAATGTTCAATAGCCTGGCAAGGGAACAATAATTCAGGATCGCCAGTCAGCCTCTAGAGTCTGTAAAGGAGTACGTTTATCTAGGTCAAATACTCACAGGGGACCCTGATCACGAGAAAGAAATTTACAGAAGAATAAAATTGCATTGGAGTGCATACGGCAGGCATTGCCAAATCCTGACTGGGAGCTTACCACTGTCGTTGAAAAGAAAAGTCTACAATCATTGCACTCTACCGGTGCTAACATATGGGGCAGAAACTTGGAGGTTAACAAAGAAGCTCGAGAACAAGTTAAGGAGCGCACAAAGAGCGATGGAACGAAAAATGTTAGGTCTAATGTTAAGAGACAGGAAGAGATCGAGTGGTGTGGATCAGAGAAAAACTGGGGATAGCCGATATTCTAGTCGACATTAAGCGGAAGAAATGGAGCTGGGCAGGTCATGTAATGCGTGGGATGGATAACCGGCGGACCATTAGGGTTACAGAATGGATACCAAGAGAAGGGAAGCGCATTCGAGGACGGCAGAAAACCAGATGGGCTGATGGAGTTAGGAAATTTGCAGGCGCAAGTCGTAATACGCTAGCGCAAGACAGGGGTAATTATAGATCGCAGGGAGAGGCCTTCGTTCCGCTGCAGTGGACATAAATATACGCTGATGATGAGCAATAAATATACTAGATTTCATTGTTATCTTGCCCGGCAGCTCATTTGCAGGTAATTTTTTGTGTTCTATGGAACTGCCGTAAATACAAAAGCGTTTTCGTTTTATCGTGGTTGTAGTTTTGTTTTAGGCTGCAACAGTTCATGGTATACTTCAATCCGTATTGGTAAAAGTACTGAAAGTTGGGCGAGTTGGTATCTATTCATCTTGTAACTGCAGCGCGCACGCGAGAAACGAGGACAAAAAGGTGAAAGTGACAGACAGGCGCTGTCACTTTCGCCTATTGGTAGGCGCTTATTGGTAGAATGGTAATCAGGTAACTATACTACACCTTCCTTGTTACGCGACACGTTAGGGCATTTTGAGATTTATTTACCACATGTATAAGATTTGTGATGTTCCGGAATTATCTTGGCGCTCATCTACGACATATTTCTTTTCGTCGTAACACGGTTTCAGTCATGACATTCCACGTAGTTTATTTCGCTCAAATTTCTCGCTATATGTAGTGAAATTTGTGCATGCAAATTTTTTTGCAGGACTCATACAGTCATACAGTCAATCTTACAGAACTCATACCGAATTTCTTGCAAGATTGTTTTTGGCAGAGCAACCGTGACACCTATAGAAGCAAGAAAGCAGCCATTATATGCAACAGAGTTTTAGTCTATGCCGGTAATTTCTTATCTCTGAACCGCTGAGTACGTTTTTCTTTTATTTGTTTTTCATGAACTCGCTAGGGCTTCTTTTTCTTTTTTTTTCAAGAGTAAGTATACAAACAATATTGGACGGATAACTTGAGGTAGTAATACTGCAAACTAAAGCACATTTTTGTGTGCAGTCCTTTTGTTTTCAAAATAGGCCTGGTAGCAGAAACCGGCCAATTGGAGGCCTCTTTTGACGAGAAGGCAATTTTCGAAGCAGGTCAGTCTTTTCTTTTTATCTCTTTTGCTTACGTAGCGAGCAGGTGCTATCTATAGCCGATCCAGCAGGAGTGATACTGCTCATGTCGACTTGACGTTGCTGCTTTGAGGAGCTCCGGTCTTCTTTCGTAGACGCAGTAATGAGCTCTCTATTCACCTGCCTTCCGTCTTCAGGACAGTTAAACAAAGAGCGCTCACTTGGAAAACGGCTGGATAAAGAAGTCAGTTTGGAAAGGCGTAAAAGCCATCCACTAAAACCAAAGAAAGCATAAATAGAGAGCAGCCGCTGAATTGATCCCAGCAATCAAGAGCACACAGAGACTAATTTTTCCTACGGGGATATTTTTTTAATACTTTTTTTTTGCAGATTCTAGTTGAGGCAACCTATTCTACGGGGCCATGCCCCTGTCCTGTATCATTCGAGGTGAGTGAGTCTGCAGTTGAGTAATCTATCTGTCATTGGTTCGGCCTGCAATTGCAAATTTGTGCGTTGAAGTTTAGGAAAAGTTTAAGGTTTTTTTTCTGAGAGCATTTACAATAAAATACTCAAATAATCTAACAAAATCTGCTTGACATCGGCTTCTCCTTTTCTTGTTGCCCAAGTGCCTAGTTGTAGATGTAATTGATCCTATCACATACTTGCTTACTACTACGCACATTAGCGTTATACTCAACTTTATCATTTTTAAGGAATTACCACGCGTTTCGTGAAACAAGCGGTATAGCACATGCAGAGCGATTGAAAGGGCTAATTTTATGCCTATATATACTTCTTTATCGCATGCAATGTGACAATAAACGCTATGAACAGGAATGTAAGTGTAGTCACAGCACTTATTTTAAGAATTACTATGCCACAAGAGTCCGTTCCACGCCTGGCACCATCTGGGTTTGTCTACAGGTTCCTGGTAAAAACAGCCAAGGACGAGCTCATCTCGGCAGCGGTACTTTTTTATTTTCTAGGAATGCCCTGGGGGAGCCTATTTTGGTTTCAGGGCTTACTCGTGCTTTTGGGAGATGGCAGCACTTTTGGGATCTGGTTCAGGGGCTCGTTGTTAGGACTTGGGCGTCACTCAGAGGGTCGCTTGCGTACGCCGACCGAGCGCCTAAAATATGGGAGCTGGCCTGCGCTAGGCAGGGGCATCTCACTAAGCTAAGCGGACCCACGCCGACGTATGTCACTATCACCGAGAGTGGCTTGTTGATGAGGAGATGAAGTGCGGAGGTTGAAGGAAATGCACTGGTTTATTTTAGACATTTACAACTCACAAGTGGCTCCATGGGAGCAGTTTACATGTCTGATCACACTACATGTCTAAGCACGCTCTACACTGTACTAAAATCCGTTTTTTAAACCATCGATATCCGTATGTCACTAGACGAGAGAAACATACTACTGTGTCGCCCCTTACGCGACAGAGGAATCTTTCGTATAGTGACCTAGGGAAATTGATGGTTTAAAAAGCGGATCTTTGATAAGTGTGGAGTGTGCTCAGATGACAACGCGAACGACGGCCGCGTACTCCTGTGCTTGACGGTCCTTATTTTATGCACTCGTACAATGCAGGTTATGCGTCGCATTGCGTTGCCGCCGTCGCTGTGACTGGTGCGATATATTTTAGTCAGCAAAATAACCAGATCTTACTCACATTCACTCAAAAATAAATTTGCCTAATGCTAACTCAGACTCAGACTTATTGAAATTCTTCTCAGCGGAGATCACTCGGACTAAAATTCTACTCAGCAGGGTTTACTCAAACTCCGATTCTCGGGTTGGTCTGAGTTTCATTGAGTGGATTCATGCGCGAATTTACTGGCCTATGATTGCTATCCGCATTCGGAGCCTACTCCAGGCGTCCCGCTTCTCTGCAGCTGCAGCAGCATGAGGAACTTGCTAGGCGTTCCGTATGCAAGCCGTAACGTTACATAAAAATAGAAAACGAGAAAAGCCGGCAGATACCATGCTCTGTGGGAATCGATGTTATGCGAAGCATTGTGCGGGGAGCCTACCAAGTTAACGAAATGACCATGAGAGCACCAAGACGTAGGCGGCTGTTTCATGACCTACATAACACACATGTCATGTCATGGCCTATCATTTGTGTCCGAACCGATTTAAGTGCTTTTTAGTGTTAATATTTTTGCACCGAGTCATTGTCATTTTTGCTGAGTCATGCTCATGACTATGACTTCTACCATGATCCTTTAGTGTTTCCTTCACTTAGTACCTATGTCCGAACCCATTCCAGTGGTTTCTGAGGGTTAATCATTTTCGCAGAGTCATTGTAATTTTTGCGGATTCATGCCCTTGACTATGACTTCTCCAAATATCCTTCAGTGCTTCCTTCACTTCGTACCCACGTCCGAACCCATTTCAATGGTTTTTGAGTGTTAGTCTTTTTTTCGGTGAGTCATTGTCATTTTTGCTGAGTCATGCTCATGACTGACTTTTGCTATCATCCTTTAGTGTTTCCTGCTCTTAGTACCCACATGCGAAATTGTTTCAGTGGTTTTTGACTGTTAATATTTTATTGCTGAGTCATTGTCATTTTACTGAGTTATGCTCATGACTATGACTTCTACCACCATCCTTTAGTGTTTCCTTCACTTAGTACCCCTGTCCGAACCTATTCTAGTTACATACCAAGTTAACGAAACGACCATGAGAGCACCGAGACGTAGGCGGCTGTTTCTTGACCTACGTGACACACATATCATGATATTCATGTCATGGCCTATCATTTATGTTCGTCATACGCTCTTGTCATACTATGCCAATTTTGGTACCTACCAAGGAAACCAAACGACTATGACAGCACCAAGACGTAGGTGGCTGTTCCATGGCTTACATGACACACATGTCATGATATTCTTGTCATGACGTATCATTTATGCTCATTATACGCTCTTGCTATACTATGCCAATTTTGGTACCTACCAAGAAAACCAAACGACCATGAGAGCACTAAGACGTAGGTGGCTAGATAGATACTGTCAAAGTGGCAAATGTTCACCACGAAAGGCTTCGCATTTAAAAAGAAAAGCCGATGCGTTACACGGTGTTTGATAAAGTCACTTCACGTGCCCATAGGTCCACTTAACGGCGTCTTTAGTCGCTTTTAATCAAATATATGCAATGCACTTGATTGACAAGCTCGTGCGGTCATTAGCACTCAAAAGCGATAGCATATCTCGCTTGCTGGTTTTGTGGCTTCGCGTTCGCGGACTCTCATTCTCGGCGTGCCTACTGCGGTGCATACTTATATTTATGTGTAATTTTTCACTACTAATTTTTTTTCAAGGAGAGCTGCCTTGGGGTATAGAAAAATAACTAAAAAACTTATGAATACGAATACAACACTGTGCAGCTGAAAATGAGTTGGTCACATATTAATGACAACAAACGAGCACTACTTCGGTGTGACATACGATGACGGCGCCACAGAAAGTATGCAAGGGCAGAGCAAAACCCAGTTTACTAGCTATTCGTAAGGTATGAGACCGGGATAGTTGGTGTTCCATCTTGTTAAACAGTGTGAAACGAAGCACAGGATAGCGAAACAGAGGGAGAAAGGCAAACTGTCAACTGCTACTGCAGTAAAATTATAATACGCATAACAGGCGGCTTAGTTTCTACATGAGATAGATGAACTACCATACTAAGGTTTTTCAGGTAAAATCAAAATAATAAGAGCACAATTTTATCGGGCACAACGCAATGCTTCGGCATTTGACAGATAGATAGCCATAGGTAAAAGCTTTGCGCTCAGAGAGTATTTGAGAGGGAGACAACCTTACAATGCCAAGCGTTATCAGCCTCAAAATTACAGCCCTTCAGATGAGGTGTTGGCTGTGCTGGGTGCAATTATGGTGCCCACAATAGATATCACCCTCCCTAAACCCTAAACATTTTATTTTGCGCTTTCGGTAGAATTACTTCAAAAAGCCAAACTTTCATCAGACACGCCCAACCTAAGATTGTCATAATGATTTATGAAAAATACGCTAACCGAGGCTTAAAGATGGCTGCGGTAACCATCAAAGGAGATTGTCAAAGTAAGCGAATAGCTTACAAGCACCGCAGAAATAAAATGGACATACTATCAATAATACCAAACTTCTTATGCAGCTGGCATGGGTAACGGCGTTAGTTGATGGCACACAAAATATCGTCGACACGTTTTTGTACGCGGCACGACACGCTGAAGAGCCAAAGGACGGAAGTACGCCGACGACGACAACATGAAGATGACTTTACAAGAACGGAATAATAATGGCAATGCGATGCCGGCAGCTTGACTCAGGCTGCATGACAACAAAGTAATCCTGATGGTGCGACGATGGCAGCAGCGTCACGAAAATGGCATGAATACGACGGAATGACGACAGCGTGACGAATATAGTACGACAACAGTTGCACATCTGCGGTTTCTTTTCCACTCCTTTGCTCAACGAAGGTCTAATTATGCCATCGACCACTCGATCAGAAATCACGGAGATCCCACACACTCACGCAATGCGAGGGTCGTTTAGACTTGGTCTAGACAAAGCTGTGATGAGTCAGTAAAACGAAAACAGCGCAGACCCAGAAGAGACTGCTCAGTGGCATTTTTTTTTATCCAGCGGCCGTGGCAGTAGACTTTGGCGAGGAACGCGCCTTGCAACAGTCAGCCCAGGACACAGAGAGTCGTGACATAGCATCGTCACCGAGCGCAGAATCTAAACCTTCAGAAACGACAAAGATCTCGCGCGACAGCACGTGCGCCTCAAGGAGAAAGTTGGCGTTTGGCGAGGGTCGAACGGTACAGTGCACTGTCGTGATGTTGATGCACAATAATCGTCAGGTGCTGTTGTCGCGTCGCGGAATGAACACGCGCGTGACAACAGCTCGGCACAATAGCTGCTAGCGTGTGAGACATTCCTCCCTTCTAAATTAGAAAACTACGGTTATAGCATGCTTGACCGAAACAAATCTAATCAAGTTAACGCACTCGACTTAGTTAAGAACCGAGCAACTCCAATCACTCTTCATGACTATACAGGCAACACTAGCAGTACATACAATAGTACTAGTAGTAGTAGTAGTAGTAGTAGTAGTAGTAGTAGTAGTAGTAGTGCACCGTGTCTCGCGCATCATCCATCCAAATGTTGTCTAGCCACTCCTTGTCGGTACGTCACACTAACAATCGTTGCTTCTATTCACAGCCAAGGATTCGAATGCCCTTACGATACCACTTTTATCATTAATGTTTCTTGCTTTAAAGATGCCAATCAGAAAACCAACAAGTCATCCCAAGTCATCCTCCAAGTTTGTACAGTCTACCATGTCCTTTCTGTCTCATCATATGGTGCCACATCCCAAGACCTCTTTAGGTACTCAATAAATAAATGAATAAATAACTTAAAAGACCAAACGTTAACTTTTTCAGTGGAAGCCGAACTCGCATCTTCCGTATTACACGTGTGGTGCTTTGCCCGTTAAGAGACCACTGCGCCATGCTCCCGTCAACTTCCTTGAATATTTGTGTCCTATAGGGATAGTTGTCCCAGGACTATCCTTGTGCAATTCAAAATTAACTCATGAGCCCTACAGCGTTCCTCATACCCTGGTGTGTACTTTTGATATTAGAACAGCGGTACAGCTGTGAAATAAAGGCATCGATCATTACAGTAATTGACTTTATTTTACCGAATTCATAAGCCATCTGGGTCCGGATAAATTTGTAGAGGTTGTCGTTGGCGCTATGCATCACAAAATTTCTGTGAAAAATGTACTGAAGCATCACGTCACTTTCTTTGCATACAATTCGAAAGACTGTTACCGGTTCTCAGTATTCAGCTTAGAAAATCAATCCAATCGAAACATTTTTCTAGGCTAGGTTAATATCTGCAGTTAGAGTTATAGAAACACTCATTTTTCTAGTTTAATTTACCCTACCAGAAAATCTTGGCTATCGTTTCCTTTCCCTATGACTTGTCAGCTGTTCAAGTTCTGCGCTGACGATGTAATAACATTACTAATGTTTGTGTATATATGTCGGTACACTTTTAGCAATGACCATAAAATCGCAACGGAGAAATCAACAGCGGCAATCGTTTTTTTTTTTCACACATCTTTCGGTTACAGGACATAGATCTTTCAGTCCACGCATTTAGCACCCACATAGGTACAGTATGTATTTCGCGTCATTTACGTGGCGTTGCTATGACCACAAGCAGTGCTCGATGTTGTATTATGCGCACATGACTACTATTCGGCACAGCGTCGTCCTCCCACGTCCGTACGTAACGCAGCTCGTCAAAGTCAGCGTCATCATATAGATCTGGTTAAAAATATTTTGGAGGAGCAAGTTGGCGGCCATTAACTATAAACTCTCACCTATTCTTGTTTCTTCATCAAGCAAACTATGGCTAACGCTTGAACCATGCTCGTCCCATACAAACTGCCAGACCAATCGATAACATTTCTACATCGAGGCAAGGGTGGGGAGGAGGGCAAGCGCGGCATTGTGTCCCGTGCTTGGATTCGTGCGCGCATGTAATTTCGGCATTTCTCGCTATGGATGGCTGGCTTTGCGACACGGGCTTCAGTTAGGTATTCGCCGTATTGCTCAACATCATAGCCCCCGACTCCCAGTTAGACCCTTTGGCGAGCACACAGGCCAACGCCGATATCAGTTTCGCAAGGAATGAAGCCTGCGTGGCTTAGATAAGCGACTCTTTAGTCCGGGAGATGCATGCAGGTGCGTAAACAGAGCGCCACGTGTGTACGGCTTCCAGAGGTTCTAGGCCTATAGGCGGGAATCTGTTGCCCCGGTAAGTGCATGCGGATATGAAGAAGCGAGTGAATAGAATGCCACAGTGTACAGAGGCTACTGCACTCACACTGTTGGAGAGGGCAGTACACCCAGAAGGGGTGTACTGAGAGTAACTTCTCGCACCGATGAATGAAATATCCAGCATTTCCGCAAGGCTGCAGTTGCTTTCTTTCCTCATGTCGCGGCCATTTGAAGATAAGCAGTGAGCAACTGTCGGCCGTAACCCGCTGTACAGTGGGCACACTCACGAGCAAGCCCCTCTTTCCAGGCCCCACATTTCTTCATTTCATTTCTTCGTCCCACCCGCATCAAACCGCTAACCACAATGTTGTGGGCAAGGTTTGAAATTAGTAAATTCGATTTCGTAACAACGATACTTTTTGTTCGGCAAAGACGATTCTCAGAGTGCCGTAAGTAAAGAAACATTGTTGCACAACCGTGCGCGCCAATCGCGGTAACGCCATCTGGCACTGCGAGATCGAATGACAGTTGGGTATTCAAGGTGCATTACCTCCGCGTGAATGACCCAGAGCCCCACCAGTCGCTGGCCGTGGGGAAAACTTCATTAGCCGCTGATAAGCTTTGCGCTCGAGGAAACCGGCTTCGGCGTGCCCGCGAACACATTACTGCGGTCTGCGTATTGCTCCACTTTCATTCAGCTCTTGCCAAGCGACGCAAGCCTTGTCAACGGAAAATGGCCGGATAAAAGTATCCAAGGGAACGCGAAAAGCGGGTTCTGTCACACAAAGCACGCTCGTTTAACGCCGATAAACTTGGAGTGCGCCGTTTATTCACCGTTATTTACTTGCAGAGTCAACCAGAGTTGCAGAGTGTGGGTTTAGATTAACAAACAGGTTATTTTGACAAATAACCTATTATATGGCAGATAAGTTCTGTGGAATCCCGCAGAGTGGACGAAGTCATGAAAGGGAAAATTGTCATTCACCCAAAAGTAGCGTGAAAGTTTTCTTCGTAGCCTTGTGCTACTTTCGGCAGCATTACAATTTTCCCGTTCAATAAGTTATTAAATCTTACGCAGACGGTTGGCCTTGCATAACCCAGTCATCGAGAGGCGCGAAGCCGCCTTTTGTGATTACCGTGATTACATTTTGAATAGTAAAACACCTTTTTAACACGAAAGTGTTTTATGCCGGGGTCCACCAAGACTTCACTGACGTATTTCCGTCACGGAAATACGTCATAGAACATAATACAAAGAAAGAAACCAGAAGAAAAAGTTCCACAAACATGCAAAATTTGGAAATCGAACCCACGACCTCTCGGTCCGCGACGATAGATCGCCGAGCGTTTAACCCATTGCGCCACAAACGCATTTGCAGAGAGCTACACAGACGCGCCTTATATATCTAACACTCCTCCGTGTACCCGCGCTCTTGCTCGGGGCGGTGCCGCCGCCTACGAGCAGAAAAGAGAAGTACTGCATTATGACACTAACGCGCACCGACAGTGAACGCTTCGGTGGTCTCAGCACTACGACGCCTCGATGCCAGCATTCGAAGGGACGCTGGCATCAAGAAGCACTACCAACGCGTTCTCGCAGAAGCACTACTAGGTGGCGTTCACCGTACTCAGCACAGCGGAGCGTGGCCTCCGCAATTAGCTCTGAAAATGTTTCTGAAGTTGATCGCGGAGGCTGCAATTACGACGCGCTGTACGCGCTGATTTGACTCGGTGACGATTCAGTTACGTGCTTTGTCTTGCGCGTTGTATTAGTGTGTCAGTTACGTGCTTCGTCTTTCGCGTTGTGCTAGCGTGTGCAGCGTAGTGCAGCTTCCATATGCACGACGGTTGCTCATGGTCATCGACGTTGGTAGTCGTGATGGAGGAGACGTGCCACCAGGCGTCAGCGTGGGTGCATCAACGCCTAAGGGCGCTTTAGCCACAAAACACCAATAGACATTATATATCAATGTGCAATAAACATTACACTACTTCTGTGAAGACACGTTTCACTTTCGTGTTCTATACCGATTCCTATATAAGAGGGATCAACCACATTTTTTTGTTACAATAATTTGTTCAGTGGTACGTAGTTCATCATAAAAAGAACAGTTAAAATGATAAGTACTATATTTCTGTCACAAAGTCAATACTAACCACACGTGTTTAATGCAAGTTAATCACTTGTTCTCATTGTTCTTCAGAAAATTGTTGAGAATGTCTGCTACTAAAGTTCGACGAAGAAGGTGGATAGCTCGCTTGTACTTAGAATCATGGCTAAGAGAGGCAAAATAAGTATTGCCATGAAGTCGTAGCTGCACCAGCTGAAGCCCAGTATTTTACTATGCAGCGACGTTATAGATATATTCACAGAGAAGCAACTTATAGCAGCAGGGGAATACTATGTTTCGCTGCTTCGTGTTTTAAAGAGACACGTGGCATACAGTAACTTGGGTTGCGCTTGGCAACTTCGAAACTATTCATAGAGAGAGAAGAATAAATGTAGCACGAACCCTATATTTGTACACATGCAAAGTGTATTGTAGGAGAAGTACAGCACCACTGAATACTTGGTGCGAGCTCACAAATAAACAACGGCCCTCGAAAGAGTTGAATACTAAATACTGACAGATATACCAGATCACCTCTTTCTAGTTTCCAAAACGAGAATATAGAATAAGGCAAGGTAAGCTGAAGGAACCTCTCCCTGTGAACAGCTAAATCCTATCTGGGCATGTCCGGTGGTCCATTGCCGACATGATATCGACTTTTCGTTCCCTAATGTGTATGTTTGAAAGAAGCTAGGATAGATCAGAACAGGAACTGTGGCCGACCAAGCTACAAATATATATGCTAGTGAGCAAATATTCATGCTTTGACAGAAAACAACACTGCTTTTTTATGTTTTGATACCTAACAAATAGAATTTTCTTACACGATATGGGACCCATGCATTGTAATTAAATGAGGCAGTAGTTACTGCCAGGGATGTTTGAATGGACCGAGTAGGCGTGTCCGCCCTGCTGTCGATTTTATGAGAGTCGCTCTTAATTGAGGTTGTGGTATCTTGCCAAAGAGATAAGAATAATTGTCGTAAAGCAGAAACAAAAATTGGCCGCCATCCCGTCCTGCAAAAGTGAATGTCCAGCAAAGCTGTATCAAACACCACACATGGTCGAGCATTGTATTCACGCTGTTCTTCTGGTGTCTTTCATTTCCGTGGTCTACCCATGGCAGTCTTGGAATGAACTGAACGAGTTGCTAGACGGGTCTTCCTTTTTTTGTATGAAAACGTGGTGACGTCACCAGGTGTATATTATATATATATATATATATATAATTCTGTTTTTTCCGCGCACACTTTGACTGAAGGGCACGCGGGTGGACGTCCCAAGTTCGGTAGTCGAGGCATTTAAGTGTCTATAAAACGGTATGAAAACAGAAAACAAAGGAAACGTATCATATAATAGAAAGGAAGGCAATCACTGGATGATGCAAATAAATTGGTGTGACTAAAGCCACTGTAAAATAAATTACGTGCTTATCACTAAAACATTGTAAAATAGTAAATGTGTAAAATATTTTTGTGTATCCATATTGATAACGATTCGAATATCACATCTTGTTTTTTCAGGAGAATCTCAGTGTTTACACAAATTGAAGCACAACAGCAGAGAGCGTTATACGACATACATTTAAACCCTAAACAAAGGTCACTACGGGAAAATCACCACAAATACATACTTACAAGTACTGGCCCAGATAAAACTGGTTCAAAAGGTAGCATGAGTGCAACTGAGAATCTCCGCCTGCACTCGCGGCTTATGCCGAAATTCATGTTGCGTAATTGTGTATTTTCTCTAGTTATTCGGTAATTGAAGAGCCTTGATATTGCGATTAAATATAAATAAATGTGCAATTACTTCTATTGGCTCAGTGCTGATGTTTTCCCAAGGCATGTGTAGATCGCTGAAAATAACTATGAAACAGTAATGTATTCCTCGCCTATATTTCGTATCTCGCAACCTGTAAGACATGCGCTGGTGTCAGGCACTTCACATCGTGTCATTTACGTTATAATTTGCATATTGAATATCTAGCGACTCGTCGCTTCAGTGATCTTGCGATCTGAGGTCTTGAAATTCTAATTACAGGAGTCCTCGGTCTTTTCCCGAATTTCTTGTTCTACGAAAAGAAAAGCAAAGAAAAACATTTTTTGTGAAAGTTTCGCGTTTACTTTCGAGCCTTTCCAGTACTATTTATGCCACAAAGAATAGACAATGCAAGAATACATCTGAGCAAACGTCAAGCTAACATCAGAGCACCGCTTTTTCAACCGAATGTCAAAAATTCTAGTTATCAAAGGGATATATAGGGATACATGATTTCTATAGGGATTGAATATCGTCGCAGGCTTCTTCACTGCCGATTTAAACCAAGATAGTTTTAAATTATAAATCCTGTTGCCTCAATACCTCCCTTAAAGAAATACCGCCCAAGCACTGCGTACAGATGGTTAACCAGAGAAGCTAAAACGTGCGGCCCCGGTGTTTAGCACTGGGTTAATCCCGACGCTGTAGTGAAGTATTTCTCAATTATTGGTTACATGTTTTGCGTTTCTAGTGGAACTCAAGCGCCAATGGCGGGCGGATGCTGATACCCACGGCGCTGAGCTAACTCGAGATATCGAACGCATGTGACAACGGCGACTCGAGGAGGGGGCGTTGCGGGCAGAGCAGCGTCAACGTGGTAATGGCGGGAACGCGTTCGCCGGGGCCAACGCCCGCTTTCGGCGGGAGTTTCTCGAGCGGCACTTTGGCTTCGGCTGCGACGAAACGTCCACGTTGAAATCGCGAAGTGGAACGCAAGCGCCAATGGCGGGCGGATGTTGCTAACCACGACGCCGAGCTAACTCGAGATATCGAACGCATGCGACAACGGCGAGCCGAGGAGCCGGCGTTGCGGGCAGAGCAGGTACGACGCAGAGAACGTCGTCACTAACGGCGCTGCCAATGGCCCGCCCGCTTGGGTGCGACGTAGAGAAAGACGTAACTGACGGCGCAGCCAATGGAGACGTTTAGCGAAACATGGGACGAACAGCTTTTCGTTTCGCCCAGCCATATACAACTTTCGCTGCAAAAGTGTACAATCGTTGCATTCTACCGGTACCTAAATGTCGGGCGGAAACTTGGCTTTAACAAAGAAGCGTGAGTCGAAGTTGAGGACCACGAAACAAGCGATGATACGAGAAAGTACGCGTGTAGCGTTAACAAACAGGAACACTGTGGTGTGGACTAGAAAAGAAACAGGGTTAGTCGATATTCTAGTTGACAATAAGTTTTGTTCGTTACACCATGCCATGCATAGGGTAGAATGCCGGTTATGCTTCCGAGTTGCAGAATGGGTGACAAGAGAAAAGAACCGTAGTCAGGGATCGTAGGGAACTAGGTGGAGTGACAAAAGTAGAAAATTTTACAGCCATAAGATGACAGCTGGCACAAGACAGGAGTGACTGAAAATCAATGCAAGAGGCTTTCGTCCTATAGTGGACATAAATAGGCTGGTGATGATGCGTTTTGATGTATTATTGGGCCACCTGAAAAACCAAGTTGTCGCTGAGTTCATATTCTAAATTTCAGCCTAAAATGCTTATAAGTCGTGTTATTGCAGATATGACAACGGTGGCATTGTCAGGAGTGAATGGTGACAGCATGATTACGATGGAATTATTAACAAGGAAAGACCTTGATCGATCGATCGATGGAGGCGGCATGACATTGGCGGCATAATGTCAATGAATGACGATACTGAAGAGTTGACGATGGTGACACGAGACCGTGAAGAGGGATGGAATTAGGACAACGGTATGACTACGACGACATGCCGAGGATCGGATGTCGAATTTACAATGATAACGATGAACGACCGCGACGTTATCCCGTCGACGTTATGACAACGCATGCATGAGGAGGATTGTATCACGACGATGACATGACAATGACATGAGGACAATGACATGACGATGACCATATCACGAAATCTGTGAGATGGTGGTGGCTTGACGACGACGGCACGACAAAAATCGGATGACGAAGCTGGGGTTACGATGACGGCGTGACTTCTAAGGCATTACGACGACGGTCTGACAATGAGGGCATGAAAGTGGCTGAAGAATGGTGGCGACATGAGAAGGGGGGGGGGGGATATCCACGATTGAATGATGACAGTATGATTACAATAGAATGAAGGAGTAAGGTTGACGTTGGCAGAACGACAAAAGCGGTATGACGACGATGGCATGAGGACAATAGGATGACGTTATTGAAGGGTTGACAATGATAAAACATCCGCGGGACGACGACAGCATGACGACTGTTGTGTGACGACGGTGGCGCGACGGCGAGGGCATGGCGAGAGTCGGATGACAAACCTGGAATGACGAGTATGCAACGACCACAAGAACATTGCGACCACCAGTCCATACCTAGCTACTAGGCCACTTTCGCTACTGGGTTGGTTCTACGCAGCCATGACGAGAGCAAGGTCAGGAAGCTGGAGTGACGTCAATGGAATGACCACGATGGCATCTCGACCAGTAGCACTTACATTGTGACCCATGCAGGTGGACAACTTGGGTCACTGGGTCGGCGAAGGAGGATAGATAGATAGATAGATAGATTCAAAACGGCTAAAGTATGCAAGGAAAGCTATTCCCAATAAAAGTAAGTGCAACAGCAGTGCATTTTGATGGCGAGTTTGATGGCGCTGATTTCCAAACTGGTGTCATTCTGGGAATTGATTCCAAGTGGTTACACCTCACAAGCTCACCGGCTTCAATTCGTAAATTGGATTATGTGCCGTGAAGTAAGCAATTAGGAAGAAAATTAGTGATTTTTTTCTTATAAATGAATATGCGTTTTGATTTCTCTTGCAAGTAAGTCCGCCTCTGAGAATAATCCATTTGAAGAACTAGAATTATGCTATCTGCAACAACTGACCTTTTTTTCAGGAAAATTTAATAAATGATCACCCCGTGTACTAATATACTTCTTGCATCTCCTGCGATTTTCTTTCAGCTCTCCTCACCTCTTTGTTTCTCCTCACACGGACATTTATTTCACATTATGATGACAAATGGGCGTTTCATATTATGCTCTTAGCAAACGCTGCAACTTTATAAGTAACTTGCCACCATTTATCTCCCGGCGTTCCGTTTTCCTCGCGCATATTACCCTACAGTGTGCTCCTGCATGACTCCTGTCAGTAGTTACTCTTCCACCGAGATTGCAACTTCCAGTCTTCTGCATCGTACGAGTAAAGCGTGTTTGTTCTCCCATCGCTCCTGCTTTTCGTAACTGCTTCTCCTGACAGGGTACTCAGAAGAAGAGAAGCCCAAGTGCTACAGATCATTTCTCGCCACATCAGAGCATCCAGCATTCGCCTCTTGCCATCGCCTTGTCTTGCTGACGCCTCGCCTCTTGTTTTGCACTTTGGAACAGCATCCGCTTACTCCTAAAAAGTCCCAAGAACCGAAAGTAGCCGCAGCGTCAGCAGCCGGTAGCATTATCGCTGAGTCTCCAAACTCCACCACCGCTCTTGCGTGTGTCGAATATACGTACGTGTCGAGAGTTTGCGGCTGCTCCTAAGTCCGTCGCCTGCGAATGACTTTTCTTTGCTCTCTGCAGAGAGAAAAAAAATCACATTCTGTAGACCATGAGTTGGACGCTGTGAAGGCATCCACAAAAATATCCGTGCGATTGAAACAATCCATTACTTCTTATTTATTTTTTAACCTCAAGTCGTCGTGAGATCGCTGGACAATAGGTCGCATTGTCGAAAACAAGAACAATAAAAACAAGAAAACTGCACAGTCTACGCACGGAAACCAGAAAAATTTTGACCGGTAGTTGATGGCTTGGACTATAGCTCAAGTGATTCTCATGAGACCTTCTTGCGTCTCTTAGATGTATTTTCTAAAAACTAGAAAGAGAGCACAACTGAAGTGCAGAAAAAAAAGACTAGAAATTCATAGTAAGGAATGTTTATACCATTTTTCCCTGCATAAAATTTTAGTGGAGGC
This sequence comes from Dermacentor silvarum, assembly GCF_013339745.2. Lineage (NCBI taxonomy): Eukaryota > Metazoa > Arthropoda > Arachnida > Ixodida > Ixodidae > Dermacentor > Dermacentor silvarum. Next base: position 64,284,850 of record NC_051159.1, on the reverse strand, counting down.
CTTGGAATTAATTTTGACCACCTGCGGTTCTTTCACGTGCACTATAACGCAAGCACACGGGCGTTTTTTGCATTTTGCCTCCATCTAAATGCCGCCGCAGTGGCCGGGATTCGATCCCGCGGCGTTGAGCTCAGCAGCGCAACGCCTTAGCCACCGCGGCGGGTAATCTGAGAAGTCCTAGCGGTTACCAGTTTTAGGTGACTATATCTTTTATCTTCGGTTTACTTAAAAAAAAAGCTTCTTGGTAGTTGTGTGGTGGTTCTGCACACTAATGCAATGCTTTTAGACGGCACTTCTTTGGTACTATGTAAAAGACAATGCGTGCGTGCAGAGGTATCCGTGTGATCATAAGAATAAGCATCAGGTGTCATTTCAGGTACGCTGTTCTCTAGACATAGCATTGCGCGTGTTCTACACATTTAACCTCACGACCCATCACAAAGTATGCGGAGATAATATTAGTTTGTGAATGTTAGCAACAAAAGGTGAATTAAGAAGGTTGGAATTTTCTCATAAATAAGCACTACTTCGGCCTGTGCCATTCGCCATCTCCTATATCGGGACAGCAAATCATTCGACAGACCTGAACATTCATACAAAAAAGCAAAGTTCTTTGGCTTTAGGCCACAATAATAAAGAGTGCAGGCACTAAGTTGAAGCCAAAAATATGCATTCCATGGGCGCTATAACGTAAAATGATTCCAAACTGTTTTGATTCCAAACTGCTGACGTCAAATTTACGTAACCACCGACGCAAGCATCGGGCGGTGACCCGCAGCGTTGTCTGAACAACCCAATCAAACACTCTCCTCTTTTATAGAAGGTAACCTTTGTTCGCTTTCAAAACCAATAACATTGTCTACACTCAGCGATTTTTGTTATCTAATTGGCTGACAAGAGGCAAGGAGCACGCTCTAGTGAAGAGGGTTTCGATGGGGCCGAGCCAGCGCAGTGAAAATAGATAACCGCATGAAAAAGGTGGTGCCGGCTTCACCGATTGGTCCGCTTCGCCTGACTTAGCTTGTGGTGGCTGGTCGAAAATCGCGGCGGCGTGCAACGGAAGGATAAGAATGCCGCTAAAACGGATCCTCAGCAAGGAAGAGTTGGCAGAGCGATGTCGTATACGTGCCGAAAGGGCTCGATAACGTTTTACTTCCACGCAAAAAGAGTTATCATGCATAAAATAAATACATGCCCACCGGCATGTTTGAGTAGCGAGGGCCTGAGCGATCAGCCGGCAGCCATCTTCTATTCTTTTCGGAACGAGGCAGTCTCTGGCTATTCAGCAAAATTTTGAGTTTTGTTCGGCATATTATTGCATTTTTTTCGCGCACACATCACTTTGATGTGGTGAGTTTTCGCGGTTTTGTGAAGTCGCGTGACAGACAGGCGAAGTGGGCGTGGCCAGAAAACATTGTACCAATAGCAGAGGGTTAATGGTCAAAAGGCGTAGAATCAGGAATGATTATTTTTATTTTGTGCGGTTTAATCATGCATAATCAGTGTGTACACGTTTTATCGGATGGGGAGCTATCGCGGTTTTCGTGACGTCACGTGACAGACAGGCGAAGTTGGGAGTGGCCCGAAAATGTTTTGACCAATCGTGGAGGCTGCTTGCAGAAGATGAAATCAAAACAGTTTGGAATCATTTTACGTTATAGCGCCCCATGTCTCTGCGTCGGATGGGCTGCATTTTAATGCGTACTCAGGGCACTGATGTTCTAAGTTAAAAATACTTATTGCGTCTGCATTTCACAAGAAAGACCAGTGAAGCCGCACCGCAATTGTTTTTCCAATTAATTGGAGCGACATTGACAGAAATTAATTTATTCAATTTGAAACATTGACAGCACAGCGTAATAAGCTGGAGTTTCAGGAAAACAACATAAATAAGAGTCAATATTCAAGATAGTGTAGGAATTCAAACAGGATTGCTTGAAGTTAAGTCATTTAACTGCATGACGGCACGGCCGCTTGTCTCAACTACTGCGCGCGCCAGACATTGACAAGATGATGGCGCCATGTTCATGGCTCTAGTCTGGGTTAGTTCATCTATATAAGAGAACTGGTCTGTAGGTTGCGTAGAAGCAGGCGTTATAGAAATGACGTACTTGTCCTATGCGTGTGCCATGCAGTTTGGATCGAATCGGAAGATCTGTTGAGGCAGCTACAGAAGCCACCGCCACTCGCACCGTCGGCACTCAAAGTCACGATGTACATGGGTGCACCCCTAGAAATGAAGGGCCAAGCCGAAGTTCCTGTCGAATACAGGAACTTCGGGCAGCGGAAAGACCTACCGGTCACAGTAGTATTAGGAAACGAACCACCGCTGCTGGGACGTGACTAGATTGAAAGCCTGGAGGTGGACTTCAACGGCATTCACGAGATACAAGTGCACTCGGAACAGCCTCATGAAAATACATGCAAGTGTTTCGCGCCAGGGTTATGTCTGAAAATGGGCTTTCAAGTGAAACAGGCAATCTGCGTGCATTCTGAAAGGCACGCCCAGTTGCGTATGTCGTTCGTGAACGAGTTACGCGAGAGCTAGGCACCCTACAAGCCGATCGGGTACTCGTTGCCATCACGCAATGTGACTAGGCCACGCCCTTCATAGTAGTCAAAAAACAAGTGAACAAAGTACGTCGCTACAGAGATTTTAAAGCAACGGCAAGTCCCTGCGGTAAAGCATATCACTACGCATGACGTATTTGGAGGCATTTTATTCTTGCCGACATGTGGCAAAGTGTTTACCGCTGTGGACGTTTCGTCAGCGTACCGTCAACGAATCGAGCTGCTCGTGGTCCTTGCTAACTATAAATACCCACATAGGCCTACTTCAACATGTCTGAATGTCCTACTGTCTTCCTAGAGCACCTGCAGTATTCCAGGCAATCATGCACGTGCTACTAAACGGACTACCTGGAGAGGTTTGTTACCTCAAGGATGTGCTAATCACAGGGGCCGAGTACAAGGAATGCAAAGCACGGGTAGAAGCAGTTTTCCAGTACTTCGAGAAGCCCAGCGTTAAAGTACGGCAAGAAAATGGCAAATTCAAGGTACATAAGGTGTCTTGGTCACTTAATCGACGAGAGAGGCGTGCATCCCTGCTTCGAAAAGATGAAAGTAATTAAGAAGGCTCCAAAGCCGAGGAATTGCACTGAACTCAAGGAGCTATCTAGACATGCTCAACATACACGGTTCGTTCCGTATATGTTGTTCAAGCTTAGTTCTTTGTATCAACTGCTTCAGAAACTACGCCATGGTGATGGTCTGCGGAAACAGAAATGCATTTCAAAACAACAGGTCACTGAGGACTCAAAATGCATTACTAAATTACTACGACATGAAGAACCCGATAGCTACAGTTTGGGACTCCTCACCACATGGGGTTTGGGGCGGTTTTATCCATGTTATTAACGACGAAGAGAAGTCCATCACACAGGCATCATGTAGCATGGGCAGTATCTCACCTCTCGCCCAAGAATAAGTTATTCACGAACTCGCCCAAGAAGAAGTTATTCTGATGGGCAGTATCGAGAGGAGTTATGCGCACATCGACATTGGTGGTTGTGTTCGTCCATAAGGGGTATAAATAGCTACATTGGCAAGATTTCACAATTTTTTCTGATCACCTATCACTAACTGGTCTTTTTGGCTAGACAAGGCTGATTTAGCATATTGGCGCCATGCGCATTCGACGTTGGATGATGATGTCGACTACTTATCACTGCAAATATTTACACATAAATAGAGCGCAGGTTGCAAATGTAGACGAACTTTATCGATTACTGCTTGCTGGCGAAGCACACAAGAGTGGCTACGTTTTCCTCTTTCCACTGTAGAAACAGCACCACCAGCACGACTTTCAGCAGCAAAATTTCTCCGGAAATAGCGAAACACTGCATCTTGGCAAGAGCAAACATTTTAATTTTGAATGGCTGGCCTGGAAGGCTGTACAGTGACGATATGATACCATATTTTGGCCGCCCAGACGACCTATCTGTAGATACAGTCAGTATTACGCCGGGCACCAAGGTAATCATTCCTTAGTTGCTGCGTTTCGAGCTGCTACGGCTTTTGCAAGAAACACAACCGGATACTACACGACAGAATATGCTTTCAAGGAGTCACGTGTGTAGGCAAAGGCTGAATAAACTTTTTGAGGTTCCGGTAAAAGCCATCTAGCCATCAGTTAAACCAGAACGCTGCACTACATTTACCATACGGTTACTGCGGCGTTACGCCAAGTCAATTTCTAAATTTCTTGTAATAATGTTGCATGGCTCGCTGTCGACTGGCAAACTTCACGATGACCGGAGGACAGCCCGAGTACGAGTAGTTCCAGTTTTCAAAAAAGTGGACGGACAAGTTTATTTGAATTACCGCTCAATTTCATTGCTATATTCCTGTTGTAAATTACTGGAGCACATATTATCAAAGAAATATAATGAATTCCTGGACGAGCATTCTTCCGTGGCAAAATTCCTGCATCGGTTCTGAAAAGGCCACTCAACGGTTTCCCAGTTAACCACGATTGTCCACACACTAGCATCTTCTCTTGATAACAATATCTGGATAGATATGAGCTTCTCAGTTTTTAACAATGCATTCGAGCTTGTACCTAACGATCCCTTAATATTAAAATTCAGAAGTTTTGGCCTCTCACAAACAATAATATCCTGGATCGCTGCATAACTAACGGAAACAGCTTGTGGAACTGGATGGGCAACACTCGGACTGTCTTTCACTAACGACTGGGATACCTCAGTTGAGTGTTCTGGGTACCCAGAACGCTCCCTGAACACTGCTATATATTAACGATATTGGAACAACTGTTGACTGTCTTACTAACATACCTTTATTTGCTGACCACTGTGTGTTGTACCGCAAGATCTGTGCCGGCGACTATCATGTTGAACTTAACACTTGCCTTTACAATATACTCTGTAGCAGCAAAATACGGGAAATGGTTATTGACGCAGACAAAACAGTCCTTCTTTGTGTCACCCATAAAAAGCTGCCATATTGTATTACGCTCGGCACCAAGGTAATCAGTCCTTAATCGCTGCATTTCGAGGAGCTGCGGCTTTTACGAGAAGCACAATCGGATACTACACGGCAGAATATGCTTTCAAGGAGTAACGTGTGCCCGCGAAAGTTGAATAACCTTTTTGAGGTTCCGGTAAAAGCCATCTGGTTTGCCAGCTAAAACAGAACGCTGCACAATACGGTTCCTGCAGCGTATTGTATTACACCGGAGTAACTAACTGAATTACCACTGAAGACCCTGCTGACCCGCTGTCCCACCGCTTCCTCCCTGTTACAAAAAGTTTCAAGCCACAAATACCTGGCAGTTACTATCACTAATAACCTATACTGGAGCCGACACATTGATAAAATATGCGCGTCGGCCTTTCGAAAACTCTGCGATGACACAAGCTTCATAGCGCCCCTTCATACACTAAACTAATCAGTTGCACCACTACGATCGGAACCGCACTTGAATGCGCATGTTTTGTTTGGCAAACGAGAAAGTGTAAGAGTGGGGTTGAAGATCAATATGCAGAACACAAAAATAATGTTCAATAGCCTGGCAAGGGAAGAAGAATTCAGGATCGCCAGTCAGCCTCTAGAGTCAGTAAAGGAGTATGTAGGAATTAACGTGAGGGCGGCGAACGAGCCGTGCTGTCGTTCCTACTCAGAAGGCGGCGAGCCGAGCGGAGGCTGCGACGACCAGCGTCTCAAGCTCCTGGAACAACACTGCACGTGCCGAGCTTGCGCTTCGAGCACGCGCTGCGCTTCTTTATTGTTTACTTCCTTGACAGTCGGCGCCAAGGCACCGGTTGGGAGCGCCGACCACAGCGCCCCGCGTTGCAGCGTCGGTGGGCGCTACAGGGCCCCCCACCCAGACGGAACGGCGATGAAGGAAGTGAGAGAAGCTAAGTTGGATCCTTGTACTCCAGCCTGCATCTTAGGTGCACCTGTGGCTGGCGCACGCACAGACGTCCTTGAGGCAAGCGGCTCCGGCAGTGTGGCAGTCGCTGTTGGTCTTGCAGGGCTGTCCGATACGTTTCCGGCGGTGGTCTGTAGCTTGTCGCAGGTCGTGCCGTCCAGAGAGCGGACAAACTCGAGAGTACAGTCGTAGATCAGACGGTCCGTGCAGACGCCGTTCTGCTGGGCAAAAGCGCACTGCTCGGAGTAGTCGCAGGGCTAGCCGAGGCCGGAGGCGGTGCGGCAGGTCAGGTACTTGGACTTCAGGCTCACGGGCTCGGATGGCTTGTAGAGGTAGCGGTCCTCGCTGCACGAGGCCCCGCGAGGCTCGCACTGGGCGTTGCTCGTGCAGGTGTCCTCGATAATGGAACCAAGCGCGATGGTTGCCTTGGTGACCTGCGCGTCGATAGGTCCGTGCATCCAAAGACGAACTTGCCGTTGTCGGAGGGAAGCCTCTCCAGCTGGTTGATGGCGATCTTGGAGACCTTAACGGGGACGTCGTTCTTCACGGTGCTTAGGGTGGATCGGTCGATGAAGTTCTCCAGGACACAGCCGTTGACAGCCCAGGTGATTGTGGCGTAGTCCTTGTAGCCCACATGAAGAGCAGCGCCATGGGACCAGCGTCGGTTTTGGGCTCCTCGGCCGCGATGTAACCCACGCGTACTCGACCTTAAGACCAGCCAGGGCTTCGAGCCTGCTCGCGGAAGCAGCCTGATCGGGCCTCTGCTGGGCGTAAGCTTCCTGAGCAACTCCGGCGGGGCCCATGTCTTCCTCAACAAATTTGCGGACATTACGTGCTCCGGCTTAAAAAAAAAAACACTTGTGGCAGCGCATCGTTGCATCACTCGAGTTTGAGCCGCGCAGGCCGGGTTGTATGTAACCACCTTTGCAGGCTGCAGGGTTGTTCGAAACTAATGCCCCGAGGCGGACGGCGGGGTTAGCGGAGCTTCTCCCAAGCGAGCACCCCTAAAGAAAGCCGGGCGTCTGGCCGGGGGTCGCTTGTGCCCGATTTGTATTCCGGTGGGTGTCACGCGGTGGGTTTCGAACGAACCACCTCCCGCAGCCGAGGCGGACGCCCTAACCACTGGGCCAAGGCTACGGTAACTTACGGCGCTGCAGCTTTCCGATATCGAACACGGCGCCGGATCGTTGGTAGGACTAGAGAGGCTTAGCTGCGGCACGGGCGCCCGGTGGAACGGTCCCTCGAGCAGAGCTAGCTGACTGTCCGCATAGTAAGGGACCGCGGGCCGTAGGCTGCCGGCGTCCCCGAGCCGGAACAGGGGCAGGGCCATGGCCCGAGGAGTGAGAGTAGCTGACGTGTCACCGCTCCGCGTGGCCGGCGTGCTCGTACCGTGGGCGGGTGGGCGCCGTGGCCGGTGAGTACCGTGGCCGGTGAGCGCCGTGGCTTGGTGAGCGCCGTGGTCGGTGTGCGTCGTGGCCCATCACGTCCGGGTCACCATGGTAGGAATTAACGTGACGGCGGCGAACGAGCCGTGCTGTCGTTCCTACTCAGAAGGCGGCGAGCCGAGCGGAGGCTGCGACAACCAGCGTCTCAAGCTCCTGGAACAACACTGCGCATGCCGAGCTTGCGCTTCGAGCACGCGCTGCGCTTCTTTATTGTTTACTTCCTTGACAGTCGGCGCAAGGCACTGGTTGGGAGCGCCGACCAAAGCGCTCCGCGTTGCAGCGTCGGTGGGCGCTACAAGTACGTTTATCTAGGTCAATTACTCACAGGGGACCCTGGTCATCAGAAAGAAATTTGCAGTAAGCTGTGCCCTCTTTGTCGTAAAAATGAACTCGCTGCATACCCTCATTCGACGTACATTGTTTTACTTTGTACATGTGGATGATGTACAAATCGGTTGCAAATCATGCAATCTGGCTATCTGCGAGCGACAAGTACAACTTGGTTTGAATAAGCTGTCTAAGTGGGCGGACGAGAACGGATTTAAACTAAACCCTCAGAAAAGTACGGCCGTTCTCTTCTCTAATAAGAAAGGTATATTACCAGACCCCGTAATTCATATTAATGGAGAACGCCTATCTGTGAGTCGCGAACATAAATTTTTAGGCGTCATTCTAGACTCTAAACTAACATTCATATCCCATTTGAAATATTTGAAAGCGAAGTGCCTGAAGACGATGAATTTGCTGAAGCTTCTGTCAAACACAACCTGGGGTTCTGACAGAAGATGTCTCCTTAGCTTCTACAGGAGTCTCATACGTTCGCGCCTTGAATATGGTGCCGTGGTGTACCATTCTGAAACACGCAGTGCCCTAAGAATCCTAGACCCAGTCCACCACCTTGGTATTCGTCTGGCAACAGGTGCCTTTAGGACAAGCCCCGTTGAAAGCCTCTATGTTGAGTCCAATGAATGGTCTCTGCATCTTCAAAGATCATATCTCAGTTTCTCCTACTACATGAAGGTAAAATCAGATACTGAGCATCCATGCCATATAACTATTCAGGACCTCTCCACTGCCACACTTCATCGTAACCACCAAGCTATTAGAACACCTTTGTCCCTACGCTTGCAAGCATTGGCAGAAGAAATAGGTATTCCACTAGCAGAAAATACCCTTATGGCTCCCACTCGCCTGCCACCGCCGTGGGAATGGCAGACCATAGAATGCGATATCTCTTTTGTCGAAATAACAAAACGTGCGCCTGAGGCACACATACGCTCGCACTTCCTTGAACTTCAGGCGAAGTATTTCCGCTCAGAATTCTATACAGATGCCTCGAAGTCATCTTCTGGTGTTGCATATGCAGCCCTCGGGACGTCGTTTTCGACGTCCGGTGCTCTAAATCCAAACATAAGTATTTTCTCAGCTGAAGCTTACGCAATACTTTCAGCGGTAAAGCATATCAAGCAGACTAATCTCAATAAGGCTATCATATTCACAGACTCATTATGTGTTGTAAAAGCCCTAATGAGCTTCCGAAGACACACGAACTCCGTCTTTAATGAGCTATACACCTCACTATGCTCAGCATGTGTGCAAAACCAAAGCATTGTCTTATGTTGGGTACCTGGCCACAGAGGAATAAAAGGCAATGTAGCTGCTGATGAAAATGCTTCGTTAGTTACCTTTAGTGAGACAGACGTAAATAAACCCATACCAGCTACAGACCTCAAGCCCTTCTTACGCCATAAGTTGAGGAAGTATTGGCAAAGCCAGTGGGATTACGAAGTATTAAATAAGCTGCACACCATACAACCAAAATTAGGAAACTGGATATCTGAGAGAACAGCAAGACACAAGGAAGTGCTCCTTTGTAGATTAAGAATAGGGCATACTTACGGCACTCACTCGTTCCTACTGAATGGAAGTGATCGTCCGACATGTACAAAGTGTGGCGATAGTCTTACAGTCCTCCATGTTCTCCTTGAGTGCCCTGAAGTAGAAGCAGAGAGGAAAAAGTACTTCCGTTTCGCATATCGTCACCACTTACCTTTACACCCTGCATTTTTTCTGGGCAATGAACCGCTTTTTGAATTTCTAGCAGTACTGAAATTTTTAGCTGAAACCAACATCTTAAAAGTCATTTGGCCCGTATACTTGTAGCACGACCTCCTCTTGGAGGTTGCAGCTGCAATACAAGCACAATTGTAAGCACGTGCCTACCAGTCCTTGCCCCCAAGGGCTCTGTGAGGTACTAGTGCTACTGTCACCTCCAGGTCATGCTAACTATTCTTCATCGCAAATATTTTATGATCATAGCGCACATCACAAATCATTGCGATAATTTTAGTATATTTATATTCTAAATATCTTAGTGATTGATTTTAGGCCCCTTTACAGCCACACTTATCCACCATTCTTAACTAATTTCTTAATTTATTAAAAAATCATTCATTGATTACTCATCACTACGTACATGGCGCTCTTTGGCCATATCTGGCCTTTGCGCCAATAAAAACTACACATCAATCAATGAAAGTAAGAATTGGCTTCAGCGCACGAGGCTCATAACGCCAGCACGTATGGCCTGCGGAGAACTGAATCCTCGTTTCTAGGAAACGAATGGAATCCTTATCTGGCATTTCACGTGTCAACACGAGAGGGCTGAGGCACTCATGAAACTAAACTAGTAATCGTTGACTAAACTAGTTAAACGTACATAAAAACTTCACTTACACAAATGTGAGAAGTTTACGTATCCTATGTGCACACCATCAGAAACGCTTTTAGCTACACGTACGCGACGCGCGCCACGAGGAACCACAGCTCCATCTATCGGGAAATATGAGCACTGCGGTAGCCAATTCAACTCAAGATGAGTATCAGCCAAGCCAGTGATGTGCATTGATGCGTGCCGGTAGAGTGTACTAGATTGGGGGAGTAGGTCCAACGAGGGCTCTGCGCTGAGGCATTTTTTATGGAAAATCCAGGTGAAGCCACCGTCACTTTCTTCCGAATGAGCGGCCTCGCTCACCGGCCGGACGCTTGTCGCGTCGGAAACCCTACCGCAGCTGCATGGAGCTTTGACAGGTGGATACTCGGTGGCGGTAACACTGAGATTATTCCCCACCGATATATTGTAAACAAAATGGAAAAAAGAGCGGCGGAAAGAACGCAAACGGCGCAACAACGACGGTGCGTCGAGCAGACGACAGCTACTGAGCCCGCGAGCTCGCCTCAGCCAATGAGCGCTGCCGAAACAGCCGGAACCATCGTTTATTGGCCGGATATTCAGAAGAAGGCGACGGCAGCGCCGCCACATTTTCCGTGTTTTTGGGTCACCATCGCCGCTAGCTAAGGCGTCCGCTGGACCCACTCCCCCATTCTAGTACACTCTAGTGCCGGTCATAGTCTCCGCAATGCCTGGAAGTATCTTGTGCAAGCTTTACCTGCTGTCATCTTTGTCCTGGAATGAAATCGATGACCAGTCATCCTGTCGCCGTGTTTCGACACAAGCCGCCTGCGCGCGCTCGGTACGCTATCGCTTGTTCGTCATCTCGTGAAACCTCCCCCCCCCCCCCCCCCCCCCCCCCGTGAAGCTGTCTACGTGCACAAGAAAAGCACGCAAAAAATCGAATCTCACGTATGTACTTCCATGAGACCAGTGCGCGACCGCTATGTTCTGCGCGTGCGCACTGCTTCCACGTAAAAGCTCTACGTACGCAAAGCCTCTACGTACGTGTAACTAAAACTGGACAGTTTCAGATTTGCGCTTGTCGGCTTACGTACGTTAAACGCAAGCACGTTTGCTCGACGTTACGGTGCGCGTTCTTTCAAGACTTAGTTCGCGGTACGGGGAAGCAAACCTAAGGAAGACGTTATCAAATGGGGCGCACATAGAGTTTCTCGCTATATTACCTACAGGGAAAACTGGCGCTGCTGCGCTGGGGTATTCATGAGAATGCTGGTATATTGTTACTTCAGATTGGCATCGTTCTCGGAGAGCCAAGAAAGCCTTGAAGATGCGCCTGGCTAGCACCGTTCTGTCTGTTACAATGATTCATTTCCTGCTAAAACAGCATGTAAAAAACTGCTTTGGCTTTATTATTACACAAAAATAAGTTTTGTTTAATTTTGAGGACTTAGTATTAGATGCACAATTATATGAAACGTAAAAAGTATCAGCTGGCCGCTAAAGTTGGAGGGCAGACGACAAGATTATCCCTCGCTTTGGAACAACTTGTCATCTGTTCTTGCTTTTCTTCGCTTGATCCTGTATGGTAGGTGAGTAATCTTTATTGAGAGATGTAATATGGGTGAATGAAAGCCTTTTATGCATATTTTACTTTAAGAACGCATAATTTGTGTAGCCATATCCACGTTTTAGACGAAGCCTTGTTCAACACCAGCCAACACAAGCCTCGCAGCCACATATCCCATCATTCCCATGAGGGCACGGTGCCCTTTAACAAATTCGCATAGACGGTGGCGCCAGATTACCCTGTAGGTGTTATAGTGAGAAACTCTATGGGGGCACAGTCTGGTGCCTCGTGCCAAACGTATCCAAGCTAAGACAATCCATTAGCATCCATCCTGGTGTTGCTATGCGGCAACGTATGAGGACGCATCGAGGTTAGGCCTACGGTCGTCGGAATCGCCAAACGATCTCAGAAATTGGGCGCGCTATGCGCTCAAAACTAACGTTTCAGGTGAGTTTAGAGAAATCGAAAGCTCATTCCTATAGTTACTGGTGATCTACGCCAGTGAGAGCGCATTCATCGCGAGAATTCATGCTGAAGCGGGATCCAGTGGTGCCGCCATGTTTGACAACGTTATTTCTTAGTGTCCGTAAACATTACGAACGTTAAACTCGCCAAATAACGTACGTTATCATAGCGCACGTAAACCGCAGAAACCGAATAACGTTCAGAGCCTGTGCAGTGCTGACAACGCTATTTTTTGTGTACCTAATTCGTTTACGTTTGCTTACAAACGCTAAACTAAAACTGTCTACTGTGTACTTATTGCGACTACTCGCAAAGAACACAGGGCCGGTATTTTGTAGCGATGCCTTTAATGTCATAATGCCTTTTCGCGCTTTGTCAGTGGTCAGAGCGACGGTCCGCTCGCGTTATCAACGTTGATATCGTGAGCGGACCGTCGCTCTGACCACTGACAAAGCGCGATAAGCGCGAAAAGGCATTATTACTTTAAAGGCACCGCTACAAAATAGCGGCCCAGCACGCCTATGTCGACACACTCGCACAGCTCCTTTGTTCCTTAATCCTTGGCAAGCTTCACTTCTGGTACTGTTTTGGATTAGCGCAGCATTATTATTATTATTTGATTTGTACACATATACACACAAGGACACAAAGGGATTAAGGAGGGAGCAAGCTGACAACTGCCACCGGGAGGGGCACAACGCCTGCCTACTCCTATAGGAGTAGGGAATAGAGGAAATGAAAATATGAGAAAAGAAAAGAGGAAATAAATGACGGAGACACGGACAGAGCAAATCAAAACAAAAATACAAATAATGTCTATAAACGGGAGGCCAAGTCAGTGTCCTTCAGAAAACTTAGCAGGGCTCGATGGGCCTGGTCACGTCTTGCAGCGCTCCCCTTTGGAAAAAGGCAATCGTCAAGGGTCGCACATTGCAGCCCCATAAGTCTATACTCCTTAATTAGTAATGCGCGCTGCGCTACGAATGCGGGACACTCTAAAACTAGATGTTCAAGTGTCTCACAGGAGCCACAAAACGTACACGACGGGCTGTCCACACGTCCTTGTCGGTATAGGGGTTCGCGCACGAACACAGACCCAACCCTTAACTTGTATAACAGTGCTCTAGCTCGACGGGGCAAGCCTAGACCACGAACGCGGGGAGGAAACGATCCGTCTGCAACACGCCGGTCTGGGTGCTGCTTGAGGAGGTGTCGGCGTATCAGGAGACGGGCGTTTTCAAACGTGCACGAAATGTCAGGGCAGTCACATTCATGGTGGGCACAGCTTGAAGCGAGGCGATCAGCCTCTTCATTCCCAGCGATGCCCACGTGCGAGGGTACCCACTGGGCAATGAGGGACACTCCACAGGAAGTAATTTTGCCGGAAGTTTCTTGTATACTGCACAACAATGGGCTATCGGCATCTTGTCTAAGTCTGCTGAGGGCAGCACGGGAGTCTGTAAGAATGACGACCTTCAAGGCGTTTAATTTTTCGTGTACGTATTTCAGAGCAACATCAATCGCTGCTAGTTCTGCAGTTGTTGATGAGGTTGGATGTAGTATTCTAAATACCCGTCTGATGCCAGTCGAAGGGCAGAAGAAAGCTGCAGAAGCGCCTTGCGCGTCGCTGTGTACAGATGTCCGTGAATATTTCAATATAACCTTCAAAATTTTCAAGTAGGTGGGACTGGTCCAATTGAAATAGTGCCGGAACAGGCTGACTAGATTTTTTTTGTGTATTTCAGGAATTGTCAGATAAATGGGGAAGGAGCGTTTGTTGCGCTTCTTCGGAGTTGTGAAAGAAGTAGTGTCTCGTGAACTGTGAGTAATGTCCACAAACAATGCCGCCATTTTCCCCATCCGAGAGAAAAGGCGCTGAAGCAGCCGATTAATCAGTGCTTGGCCGTCTGATGCTCGGTGCAAACGCTCGATATGGTGTAGCGCTCTCTGGTCTGCTTGCAAGCTCAGGGGAAACTGGTGCGCTTCCGTGAGTAGTGGAACAGATTGCGCCTCACGAGGTAAGCCAAGCATGACTCGGAGGGCCACACGATGGTCCCGTTCCAACTCAGACATCACATTTGGCGGCACGTTCAAGACTGGCAAGGCATACATCACGCCAGAGAGGACAGACGATTGGTATACCTGAAGTGGTCGCAGCCAGCGCCCCTAGCAGTCAAAGTGGCACATACTTGAGCAGCGACTGGAATTTGCGCCGCACAGAGGACCCTGGGAATAAACCAGCCCTTAAAGCAAGCCATCTTCTTTCTGTGCTGGTAAAGTTCAACGAGGGAATTTTATATAGGCCCTGGCGTTTTACATATCGACAGAAAAAAAAAGTCAGCTTTCGCGAAGCAACTTGGCTAAGTTAAACATTTGTGTTATGCTGCGTCTAAAGTTGGGGTTTCAGACCGGAAGCTCACTGTATATTTTATTGCATGCGCCTCATGAAGAGGCAGAATTCGAATTACCGTAACGGTTTTAGTTTGACTATGCACATTAGCAGTGTCAATTAATATTATTAACAGGTGATCAGACATAAAAACCAGCTGGTCGTGGACGGGGATGATTATTAATAGAGTCAAGGGAAATTTTATACCGGCCCTGGACAAGTTCAACCACAGTGAAATACGCTGACTGTGGCTTGTTCATTGAGCAGAGTTATGTGCTGTTTCTCGTCACTTCTTGAAGCGAAACATGCCGCCATCTGATCGCTCGTCTTGAGCGAGCCACCAGAAGAGAGTGATGACGCGGCGCAACACGCATTCGTATAGATAAGACAACGCGAGCGTGCTCCGAGGCATCCCGTGATGCACATCATGAGCTTGGTGCCGTGTTCAGTGCCGGTTGCGAGGGAGACTCGGGGCAGCCGAACGGTTAACACCACGCACCGTTTCTTTTAATAGCGCCGTTGTCACAATAGTTGCGCTGATCGCTTCACTGCAGTCGAACTGCGTGCATCGTGATGTGCGTTTTATGGCGTTCGAGGGAGCCGCGTTCGAGTGAGGCCGGGACAACTTCATCGGAAGGTTTGGTATGGATGCACCAAAAATAAGCTCTTCGCGCCGCAGCCGAAGCACTGAAAAGTTTCATTTTGTGCTCATGTGTTTGTCGTCGCAGCGATGGAGACGCTAAAGTGCGATATGAGAAAGTCAACGACATGAAATTATGCTAACGTCAGGACAAGGAATTAAGCAGCAGCTCAAAGGTGAGTGCGCTCTAGCGGCGCCAATTCCTTGCTCTACAAGGCATGTTTATTTTACAGCAAATGTCCACCTGTTTTCATTTCGAAGTGCTTTACCCTCCGCAGAACAAAGGTTTTCTGTCTGTCAGGGTGCGTGCCTTTCTGTTGTTGTTTTATTCTGTGAGCTTGTTTTTTTTTCTTCTCCATGGTTGGGTGCGAAAATTTTGGATGACAATTTTTCTAGACTATCTCAAGCAAGGTAACATCAATGCCCTTACCGGAGATGTACCATTTCACGTTGAACGCTTGCACATTCACACAAGACAAAAATATATTACTCCTGCAGCAAAGCTTCCCATCTCCCAGCTTACACAGTACAGCTACAAGGAAGGAAGACACGCAGATGTATTGAGGTCCGAAGTTCTGAAGCCTTGATGCTGTTTTCTTTAAATCATTACATTTCTCTACTCATGCACACCCTTGCCAGCAGATAGCCCTACCGATCCTTTATAGCCGATACATTGTTGGCTGTGAACACTCTCAAATGCCAACAAATAGGAAGAAAACGCAAGACACCGACATAAGACTTCATTAGAACACATTCCAGGCTGCATCTGGCAGACCATTCTTACAGTAACAGTCGCGAAGGCAAAACGTAAACGAAGCGCGAATCGTACTGCGCCGTTATCCGTCGTCAAGGCTGAGTGGTGAGAAAATTGGTTCGTTATCTCACCCTGCTTTAAGAACGTGAGTATAAAAGCTGATAGAAAAGCTGCTGGAAGGAAGAACAAGATAAGAAGAGGCAAGCAGTGTAGGCGGCGCTACGCTAGTGGTGCAACGATGATTCCTTGGTTGGGAAAGACCTTATTAGTGGGGGCTAAAAAGCTCAAAGGGTCCCAGGTGCGTCTCATCGCTCAATGGGCTCTTCTTGTTAGCCGATTCAGTTTCTTTTTTCCCCGATATTTTTTTTCGTTGTAGTTTTTGTTTCTGTTTTGTTTTTGTTTGCTGCTTGTTCTGGAGACGAGAAAATCGTCCGAGTTTCGAACTTTCCTTGGACGGGGGGCGTGTAAGAGAGGTGGATAAACTCCGCGTCCTGGGATTATGGATCCAACAAACGGCCGGAGTAGCGCACACGCTCCGCCTCCTCAAAGGTACTACACAAAACGTAGCCAAGATGATCCGTAGGGTTACGCGAACCCGCGAGGGCTTCTCGGAAGAAGAAACGATCCGACTGGTACACGCCTTAGTCATCAGTAGGATAACGTATGCACTCCCTTTTCAAAGCATACCAAGCAGGAGCTGAAACAGCTTGAAGTGGTCATTCGGCGGGCATTTAAAGCTGCTCTAGGGCTCCCAGAAAATACCAGTACAGAACGTTTCGACAAATTAGGAATCCACAATACCTTCGAGGAATATGCGACGGCCAGGCTCATCGCGCAAAAGGAACGGCTGTGCGCATGAACGCAGGGTCGGGCCATATTAACCAAACTGGGCTTTGCCCTCCGCCCCCAGTTCAGTGCAGAAGAGACAGTGCAGATGGCCCAGGAAGTCAGGCAGCACATAATGGTGTCCCCAATTCCGAAGAATATGAGTCCGAGATATCATGCAGGGCGCCGGAAGGCCCGAGCGAGAACCTTGCACCAGAGATTTAGAGGACAACCGGACGTGTACTACACAGACTCGAGTCAAACGGACAGGGAACAGTATACGGTGGAAGCCACGAACCAAAATCGTGTGATAGCTGCATCGGTCAGGGCAAAATCTACCAGCACAGCAGAAGCCGCAGCGATTGCACTTGCAATTAGGGACGCAGAGAATAGGGACGTATCTGCTGCCATACTCACGGACTCACAAACCGCCTGCCGCCTGTATCTCTCCGGGACGGCGCCGCGCTTAGTACTAAAAATTCTAGGGAGTCAAATTGCCGGATTACACAAACTCACTTGGTGCCCCGCACACGAGGGCATGGAGGGCAACACAAGGGCGGACTGGCTAGCTCGCGTACTAAGCATCCGAGCTGCGGACCGACCCAGTGACGAGCCTCCCTCTACACCGCGCGACATCCTCGAACACCAAAGACAGGAGAGGAGGCAATATGGACGCCCTCAACCTAAGTTAAACAGTCAACAGGCGAGGAATTGGCACCGATTTCAAACACACACATACCCAAACCTACATACACTTAGCCTTATTCTCCAAGCACGATACACTGACGAATGCCCGTGGTGCGGGGACACGCCAACGTTACCGCACATCACGTGGACATGCCCAAACAGACCGAAACATATAAACTCCACACAACTAAAAACACAAGATTTTAATAGGCACTGGGAGGCGCGGCTTGCGGACGAGGACCAGGACAGCCAACTGGCTCTCCTGGACCAAGCCCAGCGAACCGCTCGTGCCAGTGGAGCCCTGGACTAGGGGCCCCCAACCACGGGACCTAAAATTTCATTTTATTAATTAAAGCTTCTCTCTCTCTATCTGGAGGTGACTCCTCCGTGGAGGCACCTCCAGGCCAGGCAGGCACCTAGGGCTATTACATTCACTTCGAACCTTTTCACTATCCTGCTGCAGTCGTTTCTGAGAATACGAGTATACCATGTTTTACATGCACCTCACTAACTCTATCTAAGTAGCATTAGTATTCTTTTTCTCTACTCCGCATTTGTAGCATTCCAGATGTGAAAGAGTTCCTGCCAATAAACAAAAATTACGAAACCTGTTAGTCTTTCTTTGGATAAGTATGCATGGAAGTGTATCCTGTAAAACGTACCTAATCGATTTCTTATCCAAGATAGCCCGTTTACCTGTCAGAACACTGCGCTGACAAACCCGATCGCTCTAATATTGTGAAAACTGCGTGATGTGAAGTGATTTCTAGAGTTTTGAGAGTGGCTTTTATTCGCTATCCATACTTTTTATCTAGAAACATTTTATCATCACATACACGAACATGAAGGGACCCATTGTGGTTGACGGTTGATAGCTTATCCACTGTCAAAGCAAAACTGGCGCCACCCCTTACAAAAAAAGTTGCAGTATTGCTGCAGAAATCTTACAGACTCTGAGTCACCCGGGATGCAGAATACGTGCAGACAGGTGACAGACTTTCTGTCACTTCCTGTCACCTCCCAGCGGGCAATTGGTGCACCCTTTCTGCAAAAAGTCTGCAGAGCCTGTGTAGCCGCAGGATGCAGAATGTCTGCAGAAAGTCTGTCGAGACAGTCGTCACAGGATGCAGAAAATGAGCAGACATTTGGGAGAATCTGTGTAGCCCACCTATCGGGAACTGGCATGCATGCATGCACGCATGCAATGAAATAACATACGCAATAGTATTCTTTGCGCTCTTTATTCGTCTGTGATTTCTTCATGGCTGCGAGGTTCAAACCAAAATATATCTTCCAAGGAATGAAGTAGTGAGTCAGGTAAGCAAAGCTTAAAAAGGCTCTAGTTTAGCTTCATCGTTTGTTGTGCTGTGACACACAAAGTAAGTGGAAGCTAAAACACACAAGTGAAGCACAAACTGTCAGCCTAGTTTAATGAATAAGGATTTATACTCATAGCCGTTAGTTTCAGCTGGATGTTACATGCACGATAAAAATGGCAGAGAAAATATAATATCAATGAATCAGAACCGACCAGGTGACCCACTCGAATTATATAGAGGCGATATGTTAGAAATGGAGTTAGGTGATGCGATAGAGACACAGATAGCTCATTCACGCAGGCAGCAGCCGCAACCATGCAAAATGCTTCTCCTATCTCTCTCATCACTTTGCGCGCTTGCTTCCTGAACAGGATTTTCGTACTTTCAAAAGACGGTGTGTAACCGCATCTCGTGCAGTGCGCAGCTAAGTTGACTCGGGCATTTACTAGGCTGAAAGTATATCTGTGCTCCCCCGAGACGCTGATTCAAGCACTAGCACATTTATCCTACGTAAGCATGGTTGCATGCGAGCGGTATCTTATAAACGACTGCCTCGTCACACATGAAAAATTGTGGACATGTTGCGTGCGAAGCGGGAGTCATTTACAAAGTACCGCTCACATGAAAATGCGCTTACGTTCCGCACCGGTGCTGGAATCAGAAGCTCTGGGATCACAGATATGCTCCCAGCCTAGTAAATGCACAGGCAACTTGGCTGTGCACTGCACGAGATGCGGTTGCACACCATCTTTTCGCAGCGCGGAAATTCTCCTCAGAAGCAAGCACAAAGTGACGAGAGATGTGAGAATCATTTTGCACAGTTGTGGTTGGTGCTGAAGCCTGCGTGAGCGAGCCGTCTGTGGCTCTACCTCATCGTCACTCAATTTCCAACATATTATCGGCTCGATATGATTCAAGTGGGTCGCCTTGTCAGTTCTGATTCATTCTGATTATCCTATCGCCGCCTTTTTAGCACATATAACCTGCAGCCAGCTGATAGTGGCTTCGGATATAGGTTCTTCCTTCTTGTTCACCAAACTCAGTTGACAGTTCGCGCTTCACTTGTCTTGTGTTTTTGTTTCCACTACCTTTGTGTGCCACAGTGCCTGCCCCAGCACAACGAACGACGAAGTAGTAAGTCAGAATATCTACTCGCCGCTTGATTCCTTGGAAGCGGCGTCGCTCTTGGACCCCATTTTCTGCAGCATGGAGCCTACGCCTTCTTCAATTTGAGGTCTGCGCACTTGAACTTGCTGCATGTATATTATGTAAATGAAGGAGAGTGAGTTTTAGAGACATAATTTAGGGACATATCTTGGGAAGTACAACCCTGAAACAATATCAGGAACAATGTCTTGCCGTATATTGGCAAAATACAATGGTTACGCAGCTTGAACAATTTCCTGAATTTTGGTAAGTCAACATTGACGACCCGGAATAGAGATGAATTGTAATCCAGAGTGCCGTATTATGGAATGTTGAATTCCGGGCTTCGAACACCTTTAAACCACCTTGTGTGGATTTTTGTTCTGAGGTCCTTTCTCTGTAGTATGATGGGAGTCAATACCCATCGCACCACCAAAAAAAATGTAATACACAATTTTGACTATTTAGGGAAATATGATTAGGAACACAGAATCTGTGCAGGCACGGATGTTAGAAGTCTACAAAAAATGTGGTTGATCCCTCTTATATAGGAATCGGTATAGAACACGAAAGTGAAACGTGTCTTCACAGAAGTAGTGTAATGTTTATTGCACATTGATATATAATGTCTATTGGTGTTTTGTGGCTAAAGCGCCCTTAGGCGTTGATGCACCCACGCTGACGCCTGGTGGCACGTCTCCTCCATCACGACTACCAACGTCGATGACCGTGAGCAACCGTCGTGCATATGGAAGCTGCACTACGCTGCACACGCTAGCACAACGCGAAAGACGAAGCACGTAACTGACACACTAATACAACGCGCAAGACAAAGCACGTAACTGAATCGTCACCGAGTCAAATCAGCGCGTACAGCGCGTCGTAATTGCAGCCTCCGCGATCAACTTCAGAAACATTTTCAGAGCTAATTGCGGAGGCCACGCTCCGCTGTGCTGAGTACGGTGAACGCCACCTAGGTGGCGTTGGTAGTGCTTCTTGATGCCAGCGTCCCTTCGAATGCTGGCATCGAGGCGTCGTAGTGCTGAGACCACCGAAGCGTTCACTGTCGGTGCGCGTTAGTGTCATAATGCAGTACTTCTCTTTTCTGCTCGTAGGCGGCGGCACCGCCCCGAGCAAGAGCGCGGGTACACGGAGGAGTGTTAGATATATAAGGCGCGTCTGTGTAGCTCTCTGCAAATGCGTTTGTGGCGCAATGGGTTAAACGCTCGGCGATCTATCGTCGCGGACCGAGAGGTCGTGGGTTCGATTTCCAAATTTTGCATGTTTGTGGAACTTTTTCTTCTGGTTTCTTTCTTTGTATTATGTTCTATGACGTATTTCCGTGACGGAAATACGTCAGTGAAGTCTTGGTGGACCCCGGCATAAAACACTTTCGTGTTAAAAATTGTAATAAAGGTAACCAAAGCCCTCCTGCTTTTGTCGGGCAACTCAGGGAAGTTGCCAGGTATGAATTATACCAACAAAACCTAGAGCTCGTGTAAGTGGCAGTGACCGTTTTGCACACACCTTGTCGCAGCATCCAGATCAGACGCTTTGCCGTGTTGTCGGGTTGCAGAAGTGCCGGAGGTTCGTATGGGGTGTAGAGATGCCTCTGGCTCACCAAAATCGTGACTTTCCTAAACAATGAAAAAATCAGTTTACTGTAATCTCTGTTTTAACTGCAAACTTGCGATTTTACAAGATCATGTTATATTGTGAAAAGTCTCGTACAATCACCTCCAGGAAGCTGCGTCTGGCTGTACAAATGTCCGATTATTACATCACAGGCGGTTATTTAACATGTAAATGGCACTGCAGCAAACATGAATCTACTATCAAAAGCTTCACTCAAACACAGATTTGTAGTAAGTGAAATGTGAATTGTACTGTGAAGAAAACATGAAAAGCGTTCGAAAACCTAATTTCTTTATGCGGCGCAACAAAGCACTGTCCCAAAGGACGATGCGCTGAAAAAGAACAGACCCCCCCTTTCAGGAGAGAGAACAAAAAAAGATATTTCGTTTAAAAAGAAACATTGCTGTCGAAATCTCGGCGTCTTAGAAAAATCAGACACCTTTACAAATACACGAGAACACACAGGACATCCAACTCAAGAAATGCAGGCTGTCTGACGACATTCTAAAAATATAACAATTTGTATATAAGCTAAAATTTGGCGATGCGTCAGACACAGCAATCGGGTGCCATCTCACGCAGCCGTTAGCCGTGAAGACAACAGATCGACGTACTTCTAGAAATACGTATACAATATTTGTCGCTGAGAAATTACGGACACAAACGGTAACTTTTCCTGCTTGAATTTTTGTGCCCATTCAGATAAAATAACCCCAGCGCTAGCACACTTCATACAAGAAAGCAAATAAACGATAAAGCTTCAGCCAACATCAACACGTTTCAGGGCAATTTTCATGAACCTGTATGCAATATCTGCAGTGCCACAAAACAACGAAGAATCGGAAAGCACATCTATTATTTTTGTCGCTTTACTAGTCATCTTGCGATCTATATAACAATGTACACTTCACGGACTACAAGAATTCGCGCAAGCGCCTGACTTCCCTTTCAGGCGTACACGCCAACCGCTCCTTCGTGTCACAGGTTCCGTGGCATCGTACAGGTACCGCGGCAAGAACCGTCGGCTCACAGCCCATCCAGCGTAAGCACTGTAAAATTGTGGATGAACTAGTAGCACGTGATAGCACGACTTTCAACAAATTCTTCCGTGCACTCTGATCCGATGCGAGCGTAGCGAGTGCTCCTGAGGCTTTTCACGAGCCGGGAACAAAGAAAGTGCGAACGGGCCTAACTACGATAATCATCGGCGTAGCACACGAAAGATACTGCACGCTACAATACGCGGTCCCAGGGGTTTTGGATCATTAATACACAGAAAAAGCACCACACTTTCCGTCGGCACAGCGTACACACCAATAAATGTTGCAGTGGCTTAGCTCGGCTATGCCAGGATATACGTAGCGTTAGCAAAGGTTCAGCTGATTATTCTTAGCTTTCCTGGTTATCTAGATTGTCAAGGATTAGCTTGATTGTCATGCTTTCTGCTGCTCCAATGACACACACAAACGCCAGTCAGAAGCGCAGCGGCTCCAGCGCAGTGTCAGACGGCGACTGCACAGCGAGCGCGCGCCGGCGCCAGTGCGTCTACCACGGCTACGACGTCACTCCTCTGGAATGCGCAGACCAGCGGCGGTGAGTGGCGCGCGGCGGCGGCGGAGTGCGCGAGAGGTGCCGGCTCCGGTGGCTCCGGTGCGCAAGCCGTGTGACATCACTGATCCTTGCGCATGCGCAGCACGGCTCTTGATGTGCCGCGCGAAACGGGCTTGGCTAGGCCAGTGTAGCTAACGCTACAAAACTACACATCGGCCGGCGTTAATGTAGCGCGCACGCACATGTACCGACATGCTTACAGCTGAAGACAGGAGAATAGTAGCACATGTAATTTTGCCGGCAGTCCCGTGCTCCCGGTGGCGCCATCTGTTGGCCGGCACCAGAAGCGACCATGTTCACGGTGATCGCATGGCGTTGTGTGGCACCCTGTATATATGTATGCTTACACCCAGGCTGTGAATCGACCCATAGTACCACTGGTGTATTTAATGCAGGTTATGTAGCCATGACCTCATTTCAATTAATATAAATAATTGCCTTAGGTTACTGCCATTGTCAGACTGCTTATAGCAATCAGTGGCAAAGTTTTCGTAATGGAGAAATGGCAGAATTAACCGATTTTAATGATAAAACCTATCATGGTTCAGAATATATATATTCGTATACGTATGCGCGCACTGGGCGTGTATGCACATTATACAGACAAGTCCGCAGGCTGTCTGCACGGAGTCTGCAGAAAATCTACAGACTAGGTATGCAGGAAGGATGAGTCCATAGGGAGGTGACTGGGGTGACTGGTTGGTGACTCGCGGGTGACTGAAAGGTCAAATCCATTTTTGTAACGGACAGAGAGAGAGAGAGAGAAATAGAAGAGAGGAAAGGCAGGGAGGTTAACAAGATGCACGTCCGGTTTGCTACCCTGCACTGGGGAAAGGGGGTATAGGGATGAAAAGAGAGAGAAAGGAAATAGAGAGAGCACAGTTTCGCGCACATTTGACACTTCGCACGAAGTCTACAGACGGTCGCCAAGACCTGTCGACTTGAGGTAGTGGAACAAGGCTTTCGTGGCTTTCTGTGCCATCGACGCATACGGCCATGGTCCAAGGATCTTCATTTCCGAAAATGGTCGAGAATCCAGCCGGTTCAATGCTGTCCGGAGAGCTTCACGCTCGACGTCGAACTGGGGACAGAGACATAAGACGTGTTCAATCGTTTCACTGGTTCCACAAGAGTCGCACATGGGCGTATCCCCCATTCCAATGCGGAACGAGTAGGCCTTTGTAAATGCCACCCCGAGCCAGAGGCGGCACAATACTGTCGCCTCAGAGCGGGAGATGTTTTCTGGCATTTGAAGCTTCAAGGATGGGTCAATTTTATGGAGATGGCACTTCGGGTTAAGAGAAGACCAATATTTGTGTGTCATAGCTTTAGCCACGAAAATAAGTTTTCCTGCAGCGTCGGTCCTGGATAAGGGGATTGGGACTGGTCGGCCTTCCAGATGAGCAGACCGGGCGGCTTCGTCGGCGAGGTCATTACCAGCAATGCTGGTATGTCCCGGTAGCCACTGAAATATAATTTCATGCCCTCTAGCGATAGCTTGATGGTGGTCTTCTCTTATCTCATATACCAGCTGCTCATGAGTCCTGTGATAAATGGCAAAATGCAGACTCTGAAGTGCTGCCTTAGAATCACAAAATATGACCCATTTCTGAGGTGTCTCTTGCAGGAGGTATTGTACAGCAGCACGCAGGGCAGCAAGCTCTGCCGCCGTTGATGTTGTGACGTGTGACAGTTTGAACTTTAGTGTGGTTTTCGTAGCCGGAATGACAACGGCACCTGAAGAACTGGTAGATGAGACGGAACCATCGGTATAGATGTGTATTCGGTCCCAGTAGGTCTCATTCATTAATAGCAGCGTCATCTGTTGCAGAGCTATTCTTGGGTGATTGGCCTTCTTCTTTACGCCCGGAATACTTAGGCGCACCTGAGGCTGTTGCAGGCACCACAAGGGGAATGAAGGCCTTGCTGCTGGGGTATATCCTGATGGAAGGCAATCTTGATTGGTGACAATAACTTCAGAAAACGTGGAACGAGGTCTCTGCGAAGGCAAAAACGCCAAGTGATGATCGGGGACGCGGGAAAGATGACGGATATGCGCCCTGAGACAATCCACTGCAACGTATGTTTGGATCGGATGATCTTTGGCGAGGACGATTGTTGCAGGTGTTGACGCACCGCGAGGAAGTCTTAAGCAAGTGCGCAATGCTTGGCCCTGTAAGCTCTCCAACGAGCGAACATTTGACTTGCACGTATTGGACAACACTGGAAGGCTGTAGCGTAGGTATCCTAGAAATAGAGCTCTGTACAACTGAAGCATGGAGCGTACAGATGTGCCCCATGTTTTCCCGCACATGAATCTCAGTACCTGGGCAATCGACGACAGTTTTTTCTTCAGGTACGTGCAATGAGGGCTCCAGGAAAGATTGCGGTCGATTATTACGCCTAAAAATCGATGGGTCTTTCCGTAGGCAATAGTGTGTCCATTAATAGAAACTGGGTATGGCGTCATAAGTTTTCGAGTGAATTGCCACCAATGCACATTTCTCGGTTGATACAGTCAAGCCTTGTGCTTGAAGATATCCTGATGTCAAGGTTGCTGCCCGTTGCAAACGCGCACGCACCTGAGGCCGAGTAACTGCAGAAGTCCAAAGGCAGATGTCATCTGCGTATATCGAGAGGCAGGTTGTCTTAGGTAAAATGTCAGCTAGTCCAATGAGTGTCACATTGAACAACGTCGGACTCAATACTCCTCCCTGAGGCACCCCGCAGTACGTGTAATGTTCAGCTGTGGGGCCGTCTTCTGTTTGCACAAAAAACGACCGGCGAGTTATGTAGTCGGATAACCAACGAAGCATGCGGCCGTCGATTCCAATAGTCTCCAGGGAGGTGACGATGGCTTCATGTGCAACGTTGTCATAAGCGCCTTTCACGTCGAAAAATAGCGCAACTGATATGCGCTTACGGCTTTTCTCCTGCTGCACAAATGTCGTGAGGTCAATGACGCTGTCCATTGAAGAACGACCCCTACGAAAGCCTGCCATGGAAGCGGGGTAGATATTGTAACGCTCGAGATACCATTCTAGACGTGCAAGGACCATCCTTTCCATAACCTTGCCGATGCAGCTGGCAAGAGCAATAGGGCGATATGCCGCCAAGTCCAACGGAGATTTTCCAGGCTTTAGTAATGGTACCAGCTGGCTTAACTTCCATTGTCGGGGAACTGTACCTCTATGCCATGAGTTGTTAAAGCTGTTCAGAAGCGCACTTCTTGCCTCTTGTCCAAGGTGTCCCAGGGCAGAATAGGTGACGCCGTCAGGGCCTGGAGAGGATGATCGTTTAGAGACTGCCAGGGCAGCCTCGAGTTCTTCCATGGTAAATGACACGTCCATTTCCGGTACCTTAGCCGCTGGGAGGTCACTTACATCAACGTTGATGTTGACAGGCTCGCCAGTGAATCTCGCACAGAATGCCTCCGCCACACCAAGCTCTGTTTGGCCAAGATGGAGGGCCAAAGCTGCAAATGGGTGTCGTTGTTGTGGGGATGAACGAAGACCACGTACTGTCCTCCAGATATGTGAAAGCGGCTTGCGAGGGTCCAGTGACTCGCAGAATGTCTTCCATCGTTCTCTCTCTAGTTTGTCTACGCGACGCTGAATTTTCTTCTGAATGCGACGTGCATCTCTCAGATCATAGATTGATTTAGTGCGTCTGTATCGTCGTTCTGCACGTCGTCGAATCGCACGAAGTT
This sequence comes from Dermacentor silvarum, assembly GCF_013339745.2. NCBI lineage: Eukaryota > Metazoa > Arthropoda > Arachnida > Ixodida > Ixodidae > Dermacentor > Dermacentor silvarum. The sequence continues at coordinate 64,258,010 of NC_051159.1, read as the reverse complement.
TTTCAAGTTCAATGTCGAAATCTGTTCGGCTTGACGATAATGATGATGAACACTTGGAAACTTTAAGTGCTTCTGCGATGGTGTCGGCGATGTCGCCGGCGAAATCTCCCCCACATGCTTCTTTCATAAGCGACGTAAACATAGTCCAGTCAGTGCTCTTCAAGATACCCCGAGAGAAAGACCGAGTGAGTCCATTAATCGTTAGGTATGTGGGAATGTGATCACTCCCATGAGTTTCGATGTCGCAAAACCATTTAACATGTGATGTGAAGTTCCGTGACACCAAAGTCAAGTCCAGGCAGCTGCTATACGTAGGACCCCGTAGACACGTCGGGCTACCATCGTTCATGATGCAGAGGTCATAATCAGAGGCAAACGACGCAACATTCCTTCCCGCGGAGTTTATCTTGGTGCTTCCCCAAAGCAAGTGGTGCGCATTGAAGTCCCCAGTGACGACCCAGGGGCCGTCAGTTTCCTTTAATATGTATTTCAGTCTTTCAGGGTCAAACCGCCTTGATGGGGTGATGTAACAACCAATAAGAGTAAAGGCCATTTTGTTCTTTTTGACGCGGAGGCATGCGTATTGGTTGTAGTCATGAGGCTGAACGGCATGCGAAACATAGTTCAAGTCCGTGCGCATGTAAATGAGAACGTTGCTCCGTTCCTCGCACGTGGAAGAAGCAAACGCTTCGTAACCAGATAGTCTGTAGGGCTTCGATACGTTCGGTTCACAAATAACAAGTATAGGGAACCGATTCTTCAAGACAAATTGGCGCAAATCCGAGATGCGGGACTTCAAGCCTCTGGCATTCCATTGAAAAATCGTCGCACTTCTAACTTCAGTGCGAAAAGAAAGTACTGGGTGAGCCATGGTGCTTATAGGAGGCTTGCAAGTACTGGATTCAGTGCATCCAGTATTTGCAATGCGCTTTCAGCTGTTGGTGTCTGCAGCTTTTTCAGTAGCATTCGAATCGTATTCATTAGTGATCGCACCATTATAACCACTTGCCGATCCTGTTCAGTCAATTCACCGCGACTTAATCCAAACAAAGTAACGGACAGTCTCTAAAATATGTCAAGGAAGTCCAATATTTTAATGCTGACCTATATCCTTGTGACTCAGTTAGGAAATATAGTTATTCGCAATTACGGAAACCTTGAAGCATGCTGCGGGATTTGTTATTGCCACCTGGAACCTAAGAATAACATGATTTCATGTTGGTAATTGCTCTTGGCGGAATTTAGCTTGCTGTTGAACTTTCTTTTACGTCGAGAAACTCAGCATTTTTGCGTCATGCGTGCTTATGCGACAGTCGTCAGATGTCTGCGTGTCAGCCTCCTGGCTGTCTCAAACTTGAACAGTACCTGCTCTCATCATGACCACGCTTCCTGATTATATTTGCATGCTGCATTGTATGCTAAGGCCCTGACAACCTCTACTGCCAACACTTCCTTCCGAGCTCGCAGCATTTCTGTGAGCAATAATGTCTGGCCTGATCCTACTGTAGTGTCAGTACGTCCGTGAAGATACATTCTCGCCACTCTCTCTCTCTCGCCATTCTCTCCGGAGAGCAGGTTTCCTCTTAGAGAAAGCTCACGCTCATTCCACACACCATTCCGCATGACATTCAAGTGGACCATTCCGCCTTTCGGAAGGCTGGGCGCACGCCTTGGAAGAACGTACGGTTGACGAAAAAAAATTACGGACCCAGAGATCTGTCAAAAACGTCACCGCATATCCACGAAGTGAATGATGATGAGTGGGCGAAGCACCGGGGGATCATTCGGGTAACCGTTAATCCCGCGTATATACAGGGTGTTTCAGCGAACACTTTCAAAATTTATTTAAGGTTGCCTGTGGCAGATAGCCCAATTCTAGTCAATGAGGTGGTCTACTCGTAGAGGTGGCCATTAATAGCACAAAAAATTGAAATGCATAATCTACTAATCAACAAAAATTCACTAATTAAGTTTTTAACTAATTACCTGATGGCCCATATTGCAATTAACAAATTGTAGCCGTGGATTTCGAAAAGCGGATCCACTTGCAATAATTTCTCAGGATGACACCAGGTTCGAGATATTCATTCCCGAACTTTGGGGAGAAATGCATTCGCGTTCCAGTTAACTTTGTGCTTCAATGCATAAAGCGACGTTTTGTTAAGAAACTAACTGGAACGCCAATGCATTTCTCCGCAAAGTTCGTGAATTAATATCTCGAAACTGCTGTCATTACAAGAATTCGTTCCAAGTGGGCCGCCTTGCGAACTACACGGCTACAATATTTAAATTGCAATATTTGCCATCGGGTAATTAGTGAAAAACTTAATTAGTGAATTTTTGTTAATTAGTCAATTATGTATTTCAATTTGTTGTGCAAGTAATGTCCGCCTCTTCGAGTAGACTAGCTCATGAACTAGAATTGTGCTATCTGCCACAGGTAACCTTTAAGGATTTTTGAAAGTGTTCGCTAAAACACCCTGTATATATAGTACATGTGTACAGTATATACAGCGCTTATATAGCCCTTGTGCACCGCAGCGCCCCTCGCGGTCTCCATGCAAACCAGAGCTACGGACGGACAACGGATGACGAGGGACAAGGCTCGGCTCTAAGGTGCTTCGCCCCTAAAAGCTGAATATCTCCGCAGCCTCAAAACACAGCCTGGCATTCCCATTTACAGCCTCTACTGGTATATGCGAACAACATTGTGATGTACGGTTTTACTAGGCTACTTTTAAAGGCTGCTCGGATATGTAGCGTTTTCTAAGATCCCGTGGTCCGTAAACATTTTTGGTCGATAGTACGTGAGGTTTTCCTTGCGCGGGATCCACGTGTTTGCTCGTCTCTCATTGGCGGATGCGGTGTGACGTATCCAATGCAAACATGGTGTTTGCTCGAAGCGAAGCGTGGCGCAAGACCTAGGCGCCAGCACAACGAACTACAGTTTATGTTGTTTGTCGTTCTTGTGACCATTGCAAGAGTCATCTAACACCCGCAGAGATAGTCAGCGAAGACAGCAGACCGGTGTACTCTTCCTGACCTCCTTGCGTGCGTGCGATCTTCGCGTAACACAGTACACTTCGCTCCGTCTGTTTTCGTTGTACGTCTGAAAAAATGAAACCGCCGATTCCATGTGTTTTATGCTGTTCTTCGCGATTGCATTACAAACGAGAATACCATGGCATGCACGTGCATGGCAAACATGATATATGATAATTCTGTGCCGAAATGAAAAGTGTGCGATCGGCGCTGCTTGCCGGATCCAGCATACGCGACTGGATGCGGTGTAGCATACTATTAATCGCACTTGATGAAAGCTAGTCCTTAAACAGTTTCAAAAATAATGATAAGACCAGTAGCGATAAGCTTTATTGCCTCGTTATCACTGTCATATGTTATGTCTTACTCCATGTGAGGTTTTGACTGCTGCTACGCGCTGTGGTGATTGCGAAAACCTGCAGACTCTGTCACGCTTTAGTTCTCGGGTCCATGTTTTTATAAATTGTGTTCAAGAGAAACAAATTTTGATGTGTAAGCGGGATGTGTCGCAGCCTAGGCGTGTCTAGGCGTAAAAGCTTTCGCTTTGTGGGATGTGCGTGCGCTCTGAAGTGAACCGTGTATAGCCGTTACCGGTCGAGTTTTCTCCATGTAGCTCTAGAGAAGCTCTATTAAACCGGTCTTTGCTCCTTCGTTCAGGCCTGGTTTGTTTTGAAAGATCGCTCTGCGCTGTGAAATTCATCCAGCTTGCAATGAACGAAACCTACGGAAAGAGAAGTTACATGTGTCGTGAAATGTGGACACGCCTGAAATCACTGGTACAAATTTGTGCGGAACGCAAGTTTGCGGCAGCATTATTGTTTTATTGCGATAGCAATTATATGGACACTTCAACCGGATTTCTGCCGTCGTCGTCGCCGTGAGGTTCCGTGTAGATTCCAAGGGCGATAAAATCGTCGCCACGCGCCGTATGCGCAAGCGAGAGCGCGTGGGGGACGTGCGCTATCACGGAGGGCGAACTCCCGCGCGCGCTATCACGGAGAGCTAACGCACGGCGGAAAGCAAACACGACCGTCGCGCGAAAGGCCATGGGGGTATGGGAGGGAGGGAGGTGGGGCGACGCTGTGCTCCGGCACCAAAGGCGTATCTTGCAACCGGGCGTAAGGGGAACTTGCCACTCAATCTCTCACGCGAAAGCAAGAAAGCGGGAAGGCAGCGCGAGAAGGAGCGCGGTAGGGGGGGGGGGGGCAGCTTCTCTTCTGCCAACAACTTCTCCTCTGCACAACTCCTCTGCACTTTCCCCGGCGGTGGCAGTCGCCCGCACCGTCTCTTATCTCCACACGGCTTTGACCTTTGTATGCGCTGTGCATTCGCCGCTCAGTTTCCGTTGAAGGCGAACCTTCGCCCGCTGCGATGGCTGCGCTTGCTGCCAGCGTTTTGACAGTCGTTGTATGCGGTCATTCAGTGTGATCTATTCATGATTGCTTGTGCGCGCTGACACCACGCTTGTTAATTCAGTTAGTAAGCGAGTGTGTCCAAATTTATGCAGCCGATAAAACTACTATCCCTACTCCGAATAGCTCTCTGCTAATTTGCTATCGCAATTGATGCTTCGCCTTTCGGGCGAAACTGCGACTTTTGTTATGTGTACATTAGTGCGAACACCAATTAAGAATCATGAGACGCATTTCTTGGTTATGCGAACTGAAAAGCTTTGTATTGGGGGTATACAAGCAGCTTGCACACACAAGAATTAAAACACAAGTTGTTTGTGCAGATAAGAGTTTCATGACAGATGAGCATATTAACGAAAACAGCTCGAAGTTTCGTATTAATTCTGTACAAATTTGCCGTTTTTATAAAATGTCTTATGCATTTAGGCAGCAACTCGTTATACTCTCACCAAAAATATATGCTAAATATATTATAAGTAGTCAATGTTCTTGGCAGAATCACATTAAACATTTTGCCAGCAATTCGTCCACCTTGGCTAGCCGCGGTCAGATTACTAGCTCCGGCACAGTCGGACAAAGGAAAATTGACCAATACTTTGTAGATCCACCCTAGATGTTTGTTCAGTGGTTCCCGCATCGCTTCGCCTTAGCTCTGCCTAGCCATGGCGTCACCACGCCATGCGGATTGGTCGCACAGCCTTGCAGAGGCGGAGCTAAGCTGCGATGGCATTGTCCCGCGGGGTATATATAGCTCCGATTCGCCGCCGCGTCGCCATCGCTGCGGAAGGGAATGGGGCGACCGAAGAAGATCCTACCTCCCGATGAAGGGGAAGGGCGGCGCGAAAGACAGCGCGCTGCTACTCGAGAACGAATGAGACGACTTCGGGCTGATCTAGAATATCGCGACGGCGAAGCGGTGACTAAACGACAGCGAATCGCAGAAGATCCAAAGTTTCGAGCCTGCGAAAGGCAGGCAAACCCGTTTGAGCAACCAGAAGCGTCACCAAAACGATCCTGGCCGGTGAGTCCTGAATAATTTCCAGCGGCAACTGCGGCGAGCCACGGGAGGTGCCAAAGGATGGTTTGCCCGCGAGTTTCTGAACGGTGAGTTTGGAAAGTTGCCGAGTGAGGGTAGACTGTGGTTCGACACGAACCTGTCTACGCTTAGCTCCGTGCGCGACTGCGAAAAGCGAGAGACAGCAGTGCGGATCGTACGAGAAGCGTTTTCCACATCGGACGGAGACAAGCCCGAGCGCAGGCGCTCGCGAGAAAGTATGGAAACCACCCCAAACTCTTGTACGTAGACGCGGCCAGCACCGCAAGAAGCACCGCATTCGTCACCAGCGTAGTCGACAATCACGGGACCGAAATAAATGCATCGTCGGTTCCCAGAGTGAGCGCTGCGGAGGCAGAGGAACTAGCGATAGCGTTAGCCATCACGACGATACCGCACTGGGATTGCGTCATAGTTCTGACGGACTCTCAGAAGGCATGCAGAAATTATTCCAGGGCCAAAATTTCCAGGGCCGCACAACGCATTCTGAATGGAGCGTACCAGCTGTCACCGTACACTGACCGACATGCTTTCCATGTACGTTTCCGATGACCACCATGATTGGGACGTTGCGCTCCCGTTCGTCACATTTGCATACAACTCATCGCGTCATGAAACTGCCGGCTACTCACCCTTCTATCTTCTCTTTGGACGCTATACCTTACTACCCTTTGACACCTTGCTCCCTTCTGATCTGGCCTCCACGTCCACGACTTCCTATGCGCAAGATGTCATCACGCGTGCGCTCGTCGCGCGCACAGTAGCCCGCGCTCGGCTCACGTCATCGCAGACCACACAAAAGGCCATCTACGATCGTCGACACCGGGATACTGATTTTCCAGCGGGCTCTCTCGTCCTTCTCTGGCTCCCATCTCGTCGCGTCGGCCTGTGTGAAAAGTTAATGTCGCGGTACGTCGGACCCTATCGCGTGCTGCGCCAGGTGACACCTAGCTGTCACCTATGAGATATCTCCGATCGCATCCACCTCGTCGACTGCCGCACCGCGAACTGACATCGTACATGTTTCCCGCCTCAAACTTTACAACTGTGATAATCCATTTTGATCACAACAAGCACCGGGACGGTGCTTCATCGGCCGGGGATAATGTCACGAGCAATGGCAAAGACAAAGACGTTGTAGTGGGGCTGGGTCAGAGGCTCTCTTGTCGGACTGAAAACCTGCTGGAACCTGTGCGCTCTGTGCAGTCTTGACTAGGCAAGCGCTAGCCGTTCACGGTTAATTAAATACTCCCCGTAACAATACAAATCGTGTGGACTCCGGGGCATGAGTACTTACGCGGTAATCAGCAGGCACACGCCTACGCCGGAGCGCATGCACACCGGGAGCAGCGAGATGACCACGCCGAGCAGTTCCAACCAGAGCCCATACCATTAATCTACACGCACATCCTACAACACTATAGCCTTTCACGAAGAGCACTACCCCCACCGCATAATGCTCTGACGCTAGAGGTAGCCGTAATCTGGCGAAAACTCCAAACACATATCCACATTTGAGTCTTTACCACGCCATACACCCTGCGCTGTATTCCTGTAAATGTCCACACTGCGATCAATGTGAACGCTTTACCACATAGGCGCAAACACACCACAGCTCACACCACACGGCAATGGGAGGCAGCGCTGTCCAGCTCCGACTCGACGGACCAGCTCAACCTGGTCAACCGAGCGAGAATGGCAGCTAAGGCCACTGGACTCCTGGACTGAGGGGACCACCCACTGCAGGGCGGAGGAGCTACCTACGCTCGCTTGCTCTTTCGATTAAAGTTTATTCTCTCTCTCTCTCCAAAGATGCTAGGTGGGGCCGCCAACTTCGCTGTTTGACAGTCTTCGCGCCACTAGTGCGAAACTGCCCCAATTTTTTCATATGCCTACGCTCCAGTTGTTAACCCAGGGATTTGTAGCTGTGCCTTCCAACTCTGGAAAGAGACGCCTGCGCCTCTCTTTATTTGTTGGCAGTATCACTGCCACGTTGATTCGTGCTTGAGCAGTCAGAAAATATCATGACTATCCGCTACAGTGACAATATTCTAGACAGAAATCCTTACAAATATGGCGGAATTGGTGACACGACTGAAGTCAGCCCAAGAGAACGAATTGCCGGCAAAGTTTTTTTGAAGTGACCCTGCCCTCGGGCGGCAGATTATCCGCTCGCTATACAGGTTATTCAACGTAACTTGTTCGAAAATTTAAAAAGTTTGTCGCAGTTTCACCCGAAAGGCGAAGCACCAATTGCAATAGCAAATTAGTAGAGAGCTATACCGAGTAAGGATAGTAGTTTTATCAGCTGTATGAACTTGGACATGCAGCAGCACCAGCAACGCGCAGAACTGTTGTCGACGCCGTCGGCGTTTTGCCCGCGTTCGCACCGAACGCACGCGGCGTTTTTATATAAATACGTATTTGGTGCCGCAGCTAAACGTCGCCTCCCCTCCCTCCCTCCCTCCCGTCCCCCCACAGCCCTTCGCGCGACGGAAAAAGTTGCGTTTGCTCTCTATATATGGAAAGGAGGAAAGAGACGCTTAATTCTGCAGCCTTTCAGGAAGCACGGCGCAGAAAGCGCGTTTGCTCTCTGACATGCGTTCGCTCCCCGTGAAAGCGCGCGTCCCACGCGCCCTTTCACTCGCACATACAGCGTCCGGAGCGCGGCGACGATTTCATCGCCGTTGACGTCATACGGAACCCCACGGCGATGACGACGGCGACGACGACGGCAGAAATCTGCTTTGGAGTGTCCATATAATTGCTATCGCAATAAAATGCACGAGTACAACGTTGGCCAACAGCAACGTAGTGTTTGCCATCGGAGTAAGTCAGACTATTGTTTGTGTATCACCTCAATACAGATTTAGTTATTATTGCGATAGCAATTATATGGACACTCCAAAGCAGATTTCTGCCGTCGTCGTCGTCGTGAGGTTCCGTATGACGTTTACGGGTACAGACCGTCCGGTGTGACGAAGGCGGTTTTCTCGCGGTCTATCTCATCGACGCTAATCTGCCAATAGCCGGAGCGGAGGTCAATTGATGAAAAGTATTGGGATCCGTGAAGGCAGTCAAGAGCGTCGTCAATGCGAGGCAGGGGATAAACATCCTTCTTTGTTATCTTGTTGAGGTGACGGTAGTCAACGCAGAACCGCCACGAGTTGTTTTTTTTTCTTTACTAAGACAACCGGTGTTGCCCACGGGCTACTGGAAGGTTCAATGATGTCCTTGTACATCATCTTGTCGACCTCTTTCTGGATAATGGCCCTTTCTGTTGCGGAGACACGATATGGCCGCCTATGAATGGGGCTGGCGTCACCGGTGTTGATGCGATGCGTGACAACAGATGTCTGACCAAGTGGACGGTCGTCCAAATCAAAGATATCCCGATAAGATGACAGGAGGTGACGAAGAGCTGTTCTTTGCTCGGAAGGAAGCTCAGGGGCGATCATCTTACAAACATCGTCCGCAGGCGTCGAGCACGAAGGAATGGGTGACAAAGGTGCGTTGGTACTCAGGAAGGATTCGGAGGCCAAAGAAGAAATCTCAAATTCTCCCAAAGGAGTGATAAGTGCGATGGCAATACCGTGTGGCAGCACATGCGTCGAAAATCCAAAATTGAGGATGGGCACCCGAGCGCAGTTTTCGAGGATCCGGATTAAGGTGCTCGGTAGGGCAATATTTCGTGACAAAACCACGTCAGTAAGCGGAGACACGACGTGCTCGCCATCAGGTACGGGAGGACAGGGCGTCAGGAGGACATTGGTAGCCGCCTGTGGAGGACAGCCGTGCAAACTCAGCAGAACATAAGCGGGGTGAAGCACAAGTTGCGTCTGCGTCGGCAGGAAGCGGCAGATCCAGCTGTACAACACCTGCGGAGCAGTCAATTTGGGCAGAGTGTTTCGAAAGGAAGTCGAGGCCGAGAATTAGGTCGTGTGGACATTGCTTGAGGACGATAAATAAAACAACGCTATAATGGCCCGCAACGGTCACACGTGCTGTGCACATTCCAAGAACAGGTGAAGTACTCCCATCGGCGACTCGTACAGTGCACGGTACGGCGGGCGTCAGAACCTTTTTGAGCCTTCGGCGGAGAGCAGCGCTCATAACTGAAAGCTGCGCTCCTGTGTCAACGAGAGCTGTAACAGGGACGCCATCAACTTCAATCTCCAGTAGGTTTCCACGTGTAGGCAGGGTCAACAGAGGATTTGTGGGCCGGGTCGGAGTTGCAGCTTCATCTCCGGGAGCTGCACCGCCTAGTTTCCCGAAGGGAAGCGACCGGTTGCAGATGGGGACGAAGAGCGGTGAACGAGAGGCGAACCGGACCGACGGCCTTGCGGAGACGGGGAGCGGCTGGATCTTGGTGGAGCACTGTCGGCGTTGATGTTCCTAGGCGGCGTGTAGGGCGAGAAAGTGCGATTGTCTGGTACTTGGCGGTAGTGACTCGGAGACGACCACCGAGGAGACGACGACCAGCGATTACGGCAATGACGGGCGATGAGTCCAATACCGGAACAATTAAAACAGATGGGTCTGTCATCCGGTGTGCGCCAGTCAGCGGGGTTGCGGCGGAGTGGCGGAAAGCTTTGCGTCTGGGAGCGAGCGGCCGGAGAAATCTGGTAGGTGTTCGTATGGCGGACCGAGCAGCGAGATGGAATGCCCAAACTCGCTATTTCTTCCCGAACGACCGCTTGTATAAGCGAGATAGCGGGCACACTTTTCCGACAGTCGGAATGAATTGGAGCCGGAGCCATGGCCTCAAGCTCACGGCGAACGATACGCGTTATATCTTCTAATCCTGTCGGCTGAACGAACCGCGGCGGGTCTTCGCACGAAGATGTCGCGGCGGTATTGGGCAGCCTGTCGAAATGTTAAGGGACGCGGCGGCCTTTCGCTTGTTCGAAGCGCCGGCACTCCTTCATATTTGCATCCACAGTGGCACAATCCTTACACATCAGGAGATTGAAGGCGTCGTCTGCAATACCGTTTAGTATGTGACCAATCTTGTCCGCCTCGGTCATGGTGTTATCAGCCTTGCGGCAGAGAGCAAGCACATCCTTTATGTACACGACATAGGATTCTGTGGACGTCTGAGCGCGGCATTCAAGTTCTTTTTTTGCTGCCAACTGACGACCGACAGGTCTGCCGAACAGGTCGCGCATTTTTTCTTTGCAGACATCCCAGCTTGTTAGGTCAGCTTCATGCGTATCGTACCATTGCCTCGCAGTTCCTTTCAGATAAAACATGAGGTTTGCTAGCATCATTGTTGGATCCCACCTGTTGTTGTCGCACACTCATTCGTACATCGCAAGCCAGTCCTCGACGTCGGTGTTGTCCATGCCACAAAATGTCCCCGGGTCCCGCAGATGAGTGGGGATGACCGTTGGCGTGGACTGCTGAGGCGTTGTCGGTTGTGTCGGTTGATCTGCCATTGTGGCGGCAGGTAGATGATGTCCACTGCGAAGTTCCGTGATTGTACAAAGCATCTTCCACCAAAATGTTGCAGGAATAGATAGATAGATAGATAGATAGATAGATAGATAGATAGATACATAGATAGATAGATAGATAGATAGATAGATAGATAGATAGATAGATAGATAGATAGATAGATAGATAGATAGATAGATAGATAGATAGATAGATAGATAGATAGATAGATAGATAGATAGATAGATAAACTTTAATTCAAAGATAGTTTTGTCTTGCCCCAATGGGGCATCGCTAATGGTCGGGGCCCCTAGTCCAGGGCTCCGCTGGCTCTTGCCATCTTCTCTGCTCTCTGGATCAGCTTGAGCTGGTCGTCGAGGAAATTTCCAGGAAGAAAGCAGGCCCACGAGTGTAGAAGGATGTATATTTACAAGCGAAGAAATATGGCGTTCAGGCAACGGCCAGAGTCTTCGTCTTCCTCTCGTTCGCGTCACCTTCTTCTTTCCCTTCACCGTAACAATATCACCACACTACACCAAGTGCTTGCACCTTCATCCAAGAGGTTCGCCTCAGCTCCTAGAGTACTATGCACATGCCTGCGCCTTATCAAATGCGGACTTCTTGCGCATCGCCGCTAAAGTATCGTAACCTCATCATACGATCGGTTGTCGGCCCCCTTACTTCCAGAGAGGCGCACCAACCTCTCGGCCTCTTGCTTTTATAGAACAGTTTATATCAGTAAGAATGACGGCCCAATAGCCCCAGATTTCCTGACCTCGTTCGTAGGCATTAAAGGGACGTGGAAGCTGCTGTTACAAATACTCAATAGCCCACACGTACTGAGGCACTATGCGTTTAGTATTTCGCAGAGAAACGTATACCATTAGAAACATTTTGCTAAAAAAAACTTCATCTTATTTTACAGAATTGGGATGCGTAACAGTAATCTGCTGTTCATGACTGTTTAGCTCATTTATCTTTGGCATTCCGTAATTCTCAAGTCGCGGGGTGCTGTAGTGCTGAATTTAGCATCACAAGTTGGTGGCCGGGCGTAATTATATTTATTCAGTCGTGTTTTTACTAGCTGTAACAACGGACAAGGTTCTGACTGGTGTTTGCATTTTGTACAAGTTTGTCTGAGGTTATTGTAAAGTAGGCGGCGCGGAATTTCCAGAGCACCCAAGGGGCAGCGGGGAGATCGAAGCTGGAAGCAGGGCGGTCTGTGGGCTCAGGCCACCGAGGCAGAAGTGTACCATAGGGGGTTCACATACAGGACTGACTGTCCGCAATGACGGACAGCTGGTGTGCTACACCCCTTGCACGCGAAAGTCGCAGCGAGCCCCAACCCATGGTCTAGTCCGGGTTTTAGCTTTGGTGTCCCCGTTGCCGCTTTGGTGTCCTGGAGGCACCACCAATAATACGAAATGCAGACACGCTGTTACAACTAGTAAAAAAAAACACGACTGAAAAAATATAATTACGCCCAGCCGCCGACTTCAGGAGAATATCGGAACGCCAACGAGGAATGAACCCATGTGATCAGACTTAGTGTTTATTCTAGTAAAGCTAGTGATTTCAAGCACGGGAAGGCGCACCTAGAAGTAGTAAGAAACTGCTGAGAATATTCATTCGTTGTACTTAGGAGCAAGAGCTTCTGTGCTAAATATTGTCACGGGAAACGGTATAACTGAAAATATATATAGAAGAAATATACAGCTATAGCACTTCCAAGATGGCGGAAAGACAATCTCTTCAATCGTCGTCTTCTTCACCCAAATGATCGACGTTATCTTTGTCCCATTGCGCGCAGTCTCGTAACATTAACCTCCGGCCGGAAAAGCGCCGACCCGGCGCCTAAGACAGGGTAGGGTGGTGGGCGAGGTATGGCTTGAGGCGGGCCACGTGCACGACGTCTGAGGAAGGAGAAGACGTGGTAGGATCGAGCGGGGCTATTTCGTACGTGACATCTGTCAAATGTCGCAGGACGCGATAGGGGCCAGAGTATCTCCAAAGTAGTTTTTCAGAAAGGACAACGCGCCGAGACAGGCACCAGACAAGGACAAGATCACCCGCACTAAAGCGGGCGTCCCGGTGGTGGGCGTCGTACAACTTATGCCGTGACTGCAACGCAGAAGGGGCGAAGACGGGCAATGCTGTTTTGAGCATCGAGCCATTGCTTTCACGGTAACGCATCGAAGCCTTAAAACTTTTACATGCAATTATTAACTCCACTTGTGGTCTTTCTGATTGTAACTACATCACATTCACAAACGTAAGTTGTACCCGTAGCTCCCACGCCTTGAACATATCACCTATCTTTGCCCGTACTAACACATTAAAATACAGTTTTTTCCCACGTACAATTGAACTATGGAATTCTCTTCCCGGCGGCATTCATTCACTATCACTCAAAGATTTTGTAGCTACCACCACTAAGCACCTTGCTAACATGAAACGCGCTTTCTTTTTCCCTTTTTTTGTGTATGTGTGTGTTTTTTATTGTGTAGCAATGTATAATGTTCCCACTCCTGATATAGCCCTATATTGGGCTGCAGTATATGTAAATAAATAAATAAATAAATAAATAAAATAAGTGTGACGTGCCTTTTCTGCTGTAGCAATGGCGTCACGCGCGTATTCAGTAGGCAGTGCGTCAGGGGTCGAAATAAGTGTGTTGAAAGGGAGCGTTGGTTCTCGTTCTTATAGAAGATAGAAGGGAGAGTAGCCGGCGGTGTCATGGCGTGAGGAGTTATAGGCAAAGGTGACAAAAGGTAGCGCAGTGTCCCAGTCATGGTGATCAGACGAAACATACATAGAGAGCATATCAGTGATAGTGCGATTCAGACGTTCAGTAAGACCGTTCGTTTCGGGGTGGTAAGCAGTCGTAAGTTTGTGTTTGGTAGCACAAGAACGAAGTAAGTCTTCAATGACTTTAGATAAGAAGTAGAGACCCCGGTCGGTGAGAAGCTGACGACGAGCGCCGTGATGTGAAAATACGTCTTGCATCAAGAAGTCGGCGACGTCTGTAGCGCAACTGGTCGGGAGAGGTCTTGTGATAGCGTAACGGGTCGCATAATCCATAGCAATGGCAGTCCATTTATTGCCAGCGGTGCAGAGAGGGAAGGGGCCGAGAAGGTCGAGGCCAACACGAAAAAATGGCTCGGCGGTTATGTCAATAGGTTGGAGGAGTCCAGCTGGAGGAAGCGATGGCCTTTTCCGGCGTTGGCACGACGTGCAGGCAGCGACGTAAGATTGAACAGAACGGTAGAGACCGGGCCAGAAAAAGCGCCGCCGTACACGGTCATACGTTCTCGAAACACCAAGGTGGACGGATGTTGGGACATCAGGCATTTGCTCGAGTACGCTCGCCCGAAGGTATGAGGGAACGACCAGCAAAGAATTTCTGAACTTGCTTCTCAAGTGAAAGCAAATGTATTGTCTGACAGGGAACGCTATTACGGCCAACAACTTCCGAGTCTCATGTCTTCGTCTCCCGAGAGGTTCTGGAGTTTAATTTCGCCTAATACTGTGACCACTGACGTTTTTGAAATTGACGGTGTAGAAACTAGTGATTCCTCTGTCATTTCTAATGCTTTCAATGAACATTTTAAATCTGTTTTTATAAGGGATAACGGAGTCCTGGAAACATTTGATGTGTCAAGCCCACCCCTATCGGATGTTGTCATAAGTGAAGAGGGAGTTTTGAATTTGCTTTTGAAACTTGATGTTAAAAAATCTTCAGGTCCTGATGGAGTACCGAATGAGTTCTTAAAACGCTATGCACAATGGGTTTCAAAGTACCTAACAATTCTCTTTTCTAAATCTCTCAAAGATGGTCAAGTTCCGGATGACTGGGTAACTTCTAAAGTGAAGCCCCTACATAAGAGTGGAAATCCCCATTGTGTTGCTAACTATCGGCCGATCTCATTAATTTCAACTTCCTGTAAACTACTTGAGCATATAATACATAAGCATATTTCAGAATTCCTAGATAAGCACAATATTTTGTCAGGTTCACAACATGGATTCAGGAAAGGATTTTCTACTTGTACCCAGCTGGTAACTACAGTTCATGATTTCGCACTATCTATAAATTCCGGAAAACAGGTAGATGCAATTTTTATGGATTTTGCTAAAGCTTTCGATACGGTCTCTCACAATAAATTACTCTTCAAATTGGATTTAATTCTTAAAAATACCCAGCTTCTAAATTGGATTTCCAGTTATCGTTCGAATCGAAAACAGTACGTCTTTTTCAATGATCATTGTTCTCGTACAGTACCGGTTGACTCGGGTGTCCCCCAAGGCTCCGTTCTGGGGCCCCTTCTCTTTTTGTTGTTTATAAATGATATATCACATGACATACCTGTAAAAGTCAAATTATATGCGGATGACTGCATCCTATACTCAGAAGTAGAAAACCATAAAGACCAGATTCATTTAAATGAAGCATTTCAAAAGGTCATTCGTTGGTGCAATAAATGGCAGATGTCAGTTAATTTTAAAAAGACTGTTTTCATGAAAATTTCTCACAAACGTAACCCTCTTCATTTTGCATATTCAGCCAATAATGTTTTTTTGCAGGAGGTACAACACTATAAGTACCTTGGTCTTTGGATTTCGAATGACCTTAACTGGACGAGACATATTAACACGGTAATAAGCTCGTGCAATTACAAACTATTTTATCTTAGACGAGCTCTCAAGCTCTCCACTCCCGCCGTTCGCCTTATTGCATTTAAGGCAATTGTTCAACCTTCTTTAGATTATGCATCCATAATTTGGTACCCTCACACTAAAAAAAATTATCAGCGAAATGGAAAAATTCAAAAGAGAGCTGTTAGATTTATTTATAACAGTTTTGGCCGTTCTTCAATAACATGTTTATTAGCAAAAGCCAACCTCCCAACCCCTACACAAAGAAATAAAGTATTGAGATTGAAATTTTTCTTTCAGTTAGTTAAAGGTTATTTTAAGTTAGACTTATCACATATACTTCATTTCTCCACAGGATATGCCACAAGGCAGAGGCATGCCTTTACAATAACCCCATTCTCCACCCGTAATAACACATTCAAGTATTCGTTTTTCCCTAGGACAATTACAGAATGGAATAATCTTAGTAACGAAGTTCTTTCACAGTCATCCTTGAACCTTTTTGCTGCACTGCTCCAGTAGTGAGTGTCTGAATTCTATTACATGTGCTCCTGCTGTTTATTTCAATCACTGTAGTGATTCTCCACTCGTGATCAGCATGAATGTAGCGCTGATTTCATTATATGCCCTTATGCCTGTTTATTGCAAACCGTTGTCTTGTCTGAAAGCATGTACTCGCCTTACTTGTTTTATATTTATTTGTTTTGCCGATTTGTACATTTAGCAAATGTATACCCACCCTGCTAAAACCCTATTTTAGGGTTGCAGTATTCATAAATAAAATAAAAATAAATAAAATAAATAAGTAGTAGTTCCTGTCCCCCGGGGTGCATGTTACAGCGATATATTGTGCCATTTACAATGACAAACAGGCGAAGTGACCGGTCCGACGAGCCAGACTGCATGCCGTTGATGAGATAATTTAGAGACGTGTCCCGCCGTTGCTCGTCACCAATGTGGCTGAAAGCGGAGATCGAGAAAAGGCCAGGCGGTGTATCCTCCGTGGTAGCTTCGGCGGCATCAGCGGGGTGCCGAGAGAAGCAGTCGGCATCCTGGTGTAGTCGGCCAGACTTGTAGACCACAGTGTACGTGAATTCCTGTAGACGTACAGCCCAGCAACCTAGACGCCCAGTGGGGTCCTTGAGGCTCGAAGGCCAGCACAGAGCATGGTGGTCAGTGGTAACAGTAAAAGGCCGCCCGTATAAGTAGGGGCGAAGTTTGCTAACTGCCCAAACAAGAGCGAGGCACTCGTGCTCGGTAAAGGAATAATTGCGCTCGGCAGGGAAAAGAAGCCGGCTGGCGTATGCAATAACTCGATCACAACCACGTTGGCATTGGGCTAAAACAGCACCAATGCCATAGCCACTCGCGTCTGTACGTACTTCAGTTGGAGCATTGGGATCAAAGTGGACGAGAATCGGCGGGGTAGTGAGTAGCCTGATAAGGTGTGAAAAGGCTGTGGCTTGAGCGAAACCCCACAAAAACGGAGCGTCTTTCCTGAGATGATCTGTTAGTGGACGGTTTATGTCTGCAAAATTTCTGACAAATCGTCGGAAATACGAGCACAAGCCCACAAATCTCCGAACATCCTTGGCACAAGTTGGTACAGGGAACTCGATGACAGCACGAACCTTGGTGGGGTCGGGACGGACGCTAGTTGAATCGACGCGATGCCCGAGGATGGTAATTTGGCGGCGACCGAAGTGGCATTTCAAAAAACTAAGTTGTAGCCCAGCCGCACGAAACACCGACAGGATGGATGAAAGACGTGTGAGGTGTGTGGCAAATGTCGGGGAGAACACGATCAGGTCGTCCAGGTAGCACATGCAGATAGACCAATTAAAGCTGTGCAACAGCGTGTCCATCATTCGCTCGAACGTGGCCGGGGCATTGCACAAATTAAATGGCATAACTTTGAACTGATAGAGGCCATCAGCTGTAACAAATGCTGTCTTTTCACGGTCCCTGTCGTCCACGGCGATCTGCCAGTACCCAGAGCGCAGGTCGATGGATGAAAAATAGGTCGCGCCATGAAGGCAATCCAGAGCGTCATCAATTCGTGGAAGAGGACATACAACCTTCTTGGTGATCTTATTGAGATGCAGATAACCAACGCAAAATCGCCAACTGTTGTCTTTATTTTTAACTAAGACAACAGGGGAAGCCCATGGACTCGTGGACGGTTCAATAATGCCTTTTGAAAGCATCTTGTCAACCTCTTGTTGAATAACTTGGCGCTCAGATGGTGACGCGCGATAAGGTCGCCGGTTAATCGGAGGCGCATCGCCAGTATGTATGCGACGTTTGACGAGAGAGGTTTGACTTAAGGAACGGCCGTCAAAGTCGAAGATGTTGGAGTACGTGATGAGCAAATGACGGAGGTCGTCTACTTGGGAGGGCAGGAGGTCCGAGGCAATCATCTTTGTGATAGCGCTCTGTACCGACGGAGAAGTATGCGCGTCGGCGGACAAAATTGTTGACGTAGGATCAGGTGACAGTGATGAAATCTGGCACTCATCTGATGGTGACAGGGTGGCCAAAACTATGCCTTGGGGAAGAACTTGAGGACAGAGTCCGAAGTTCAAGAGGGGCAAGCAAGTCTGGTTGGTCGCAACAGTCACAACAGTGTGGGGAAAGGAAATGTGCGACAAAAGGACACTGGTAGACGGAGTAACCACATAGTCACCATCCGGTACACTGGGGCAAGGTACAGCGACAATACAGGTGAGTGCTTGGGGCGGCAAACGAACAAACTCGGCACAAGAGAGCTGGCTCTGGACTACGTCAGGAGCGTCTAGCGAAGCGGGGAAGTCAAGTTCAACGACACCGGCCGAGCAGTCAATTACAGCGGAGTGGTCAGTCAAGAAATCGAGTCCAAGGATTACGTCATGACGGCAATGGCGAAGAACATGAAACAACACGGTAGTGTGGCGGGCAGCGACGCTCACGCGTGCGGTGCACATTCCAAGCACGAGCGGAGTTCCGCCGTCAGCGACACGCACAGTGCGGGACTCTGGAAGTGTTAGAACTTTGTGTAAGCGTTCACGGAGATTAGCGCTCATGATACAAATATGTGCACCGGTGTCGATAAGGGCAGTAGCGGGTAGGCCATCCAATTCTATGGCAAGTTGGTTCTCGTGCGTGGGCAAGGTTAAAACAGGCTTTGCAGGTCGTGGGTCCAATGCAGCGTCACCTCCGGGAGCTGCATTGCTCAGTTTTCCTGGGAAGAGCGGCCAGAGGGGTGCGGCGATGAATAGCGGTGGGGCTGAGGGGACCGGGAACGACGATCGTGCGGAGAAGGTGAACGGCTGGAGCTGCGGGTTGGTACAGGAGCGTCTCGGAGCGGTGAGTTGTTACGAGCGGTAAACTGCAGGGACCGATTGTCGTCGCGGCGAATATAAAAAAATGAACGAGGGGAGGAAGATTGGCGATACCGGCAGTGACGGGAAATATGTCCGACGCCGTGGCAATGAAAACATATGGGCTTATCGTCCTGGGTTCTCCACAGGGCCGGATCACGATAGCGGCGCAACGTTGCTGTATTCCTGTAAGGCGGAAGAACAGAACTGACCCGAGGGTGAGGCAGGGATGCAACAGGCTGGAGTCCTGCGTTAGCCAGCTCTTCCCTCACGACGGCTTGGATTAAAGACACTCGGTCGGGGATCACCGGAAGGGCGTGCGAAATAGGAAGGTGGCCACGCCGCCTCAATTTCACAACGCACGATGCGGACAAGGCTATCGGTGGTCGGTTGCTGATTGGTCGGCTGAACGTCCGCGCAGGACGATGTAGCGGCCGTGATTGGAAGCCGCATGAATTGTTGGGCGATGCGGCGACTCTTCAGTGCTACAAAACGCCGGCATTGTTTGATAATGTCTTCAACAATCGAGCAGTCCTTAAAGACCAGCAAGTTGAAAGCATCATCAGCAATGCCTTTCAGGACGTGACTTATTTGTCCGCCTCGGTCATGGTGGCATCAAATCGGTGGCAAAGGGCGATAACGTCAAGGATGTACGACACGTACGACTCGGTGGGAGATTGGGCGTGACAGGAGAGATCTTTCGAAGCGGCGCTCTGGCGGCCAATTGGTTTGCCAAATAGGTCACGAAGCTTCTGCTTACATAGATCCCAGCTGGTCAGCTCCGTTTCGTGAGTGTCAAACCAGACGCGTGCTGTCCCACTGAGGTAGAAACCGACATTAGAGAATGTCACTGTCGGGTCCCACCGATTATTGGTTGCGACGTGCTCGTAATTCCTAATCCAGTCATCAACGTCGACGTTGTCGGTGCCGCAAAAGGATCCTGGGTCGCGGGGTTGGATCAAGATCACTGGCTGGGGTGCCGGTGTTGCGGGTGACACAATATCCCCGCCTGTTGACATTGTGGAACTTGCCAGGACACGTCCGCTGCAGAGTTCCGTCTTGAGTAGTACCCAGCACCTCCACCAAAATGACACGGGAAACAGTATAATTGAAAATATATTTACAAAACATATACAGTGAGCTGTAGCACTGCCAAGATGGCGGAAAGACAATCTCTTCAATCGTCGTCTTCTTCACCCAAATGATCGACGTCATCTTTGTTCCATTGCGCGCAGTCTCGTAACAATATTTCACCCTCAGCTGCCAATCAAACCTCTTAGAATCGGCTTTACGGATTAGCTAAACTAACTAAAAGGCGGTTATCACTAGACTGATTGTGTAATTAATGACAACTTGAATTCAATAAGGAATTAAGTTTAGTCGATACCCATAAATTGAGAGAATTTTCGTGAAAAAAGAACACGGCGTTATAGTATAAGAAAGAAGCAGAAGGCTGCCTAATGAATAATCACTTCTGCTAGTATTAAGCCGAAAATAGAAGCCGTCGTCAACTGACAGCACTAGAAGACGTGTAGCGATTGGGTACGCATATAGCTTCGTCAGCAAGGGAGGAAGACCTAAGCAGTGCCATTGAGGAACACATACAGAGCGTTGTATTTCTTCATGAGAAGACTGACTTGTTCAACTGATCGCAAGGCCACGAAATTCATGTTGCAATTTGTTTTGATTCGTCTCACAGTTTTCACCGTGAGAACGGCTTAGCTGTTATAAAAAACGACAGCAGCAACAACCGCACACGTGTAGTGTCGCTCCATGTGCTTGATGTCTACTGATGTTTAAATGGTCTCGGATTTTAATAGGACGCTCGCTGGGTTTTCAGCTGCATCCGAAAAGAAAGTTACATGGTGTGGCCCCGATTCACTGTGTAAAAAGTTTGTTGGAATAACTTGGAAGTCTCCATTACCTTTCAGTGGCTCCAGACATAGGCGCCGACTACGGGGGGGGGGGGCTCCGGGGCTCAAGCCCCCTCCGTAATTTTCCGGGGGGGGGGGGGGGGGGCGCTCCTAAAATGTCAGTACCAGAGTCCTGTTACCCACACCGTTTGAGGTTTCTTTTGAGTTGCCTCTACATTTTCCCTTACAATGTTATTGTGGCTAAAACCGCACTGCATAATTGTTGACGCGGACGTGCACGGCTTTTATTCATAATTTCGCATTATTTCTGAAAATCATGGCAATAGGAAAACAAGCGCATTAGAAGCTCCAACGGCGGCTCCCTCATCCGTATTCCTTAACTCCAACACGTTATTTAAATTTCCAGTGTGAACACCATTCACAGACACATTATATTTTAATGTGTACACAGGACAAAGTTTATTATATTTTTAAAGAGAAAAAGCTAGCAAACTAATAATTATTTCTAATGATATGGATAGTCTATGTCTACAGAAGCAATATGTTTCTGTATGTTCCACTCGCTACAAAATGCTTTGCACACTTTTTTGACACTGAAAAAGACATGCAGACTTCAGTGACCCCTTCGGCAGAGTCTTTTATCAACGGTGTGTGAAATACACGTGAATGATATATGTCTCTTTCCTGTAGGAAATGCTAGCGACTCATGAAAACAAAACTCATAATAATTTACAACATTTATTGGGGATGGAAACATCGCAACGTGCATGCAGAGGTCATAAATACATATAAATAACTGAGTAACTGAGTGAGGCCAAGCCGGATTCACTCGAAATCAGAATCAATAGCAGTCATGCGCATCAGAGCTTCTACTAGGACTCAGAAAAAAAAAGATCATTGCACCCCCCAATGATTACCAACAATTGAATACGGCACGCGGGCCGCGTAAGCGTCAACCGCACATTGGCAAGCTAGTACACCTACTGTTTCATGCAACAGCTAAAGTTCGAGAAATGCGACAGGCAGAAAGTACTCACCCGGCCACACATTCACAGTGCGCTTCGGCAATGTCGCCAATGGCTTTCGTGAACCATGCGGTAACCACGTAGATGCCCGACTTCACGGATGGCGTGCACGTAGCTCGTAGAATGCCAAGTGCAGTTTTGCGGTGTTTACGTTAAGTTTTAAGTTCTTAACGTAACCTTCTTTCAAAGCCCATCCGCGGCGCGCCTGACGAACGGACGAAGTGTTGGCGTGCAGATAACGCCACGCATTGTCGCTCGTTATCCGGCACTCCGAGAAGTCGGTTGTCCATCCCGTTTGCAAACATGGCAACGAATGTTGCCATGTTTGCAAAATAATTAACGAATGTCACATGTGACCACCAAAGAACGTCGACAAAACGTCACATCAGCTGCGCTAACACAACGTCGCTATCCGATGCCGCCGTACGGAAGAAAGGCTGGAGCCCGGATGTTTTCCAACCAAGCGGCGAGGCGCAAGCTGCCAGTTTTTCGCGCTAGGTGGCGCTCTGACTTCTGCAAATGGTCCATTATAGGAGCGATTGAGGCATATTTACGCCGTTGGCACTGCCACCGTCGTTCTGTCCCTAAATTGACGACCCATGCGCGGGTCGTTGTTATCTACAGGTCTTTGCAGATCAAGTTAAAAAAAAAAAAACTGTCAGCCCTTCCACTGGGGTGGAGACGGAAGACCGGCGAAGCTGTACTATGGTGGGCATTATGCATTTCCAATTATGACTATTAACATATGATGGTGTAATTAGTTATTTGAACTATTAACGAATGATAAATATATATGATCCGATGATTTTCATTCATTTAGTGACCACACGGACCATGGCCTTATGGTAGTTACGGTACACTACCATAGGGTGTATGGCAAAGGTCACATTCTTCATAACCACATCACCAACGCTGCGCGCGTGCGGTGTGAACGCGCGAAAAACGCCGCCGCCATCGACAGTTTTGCGCGTTGTTTGTGTGACCGCTAGGGAGCCTACATAGTGACCGCACACAACCGCTGTCAAAACGCTGGCTACATGACGAACGGCTAAACGCTGTTGTCGACACTGTAAAGCCGGAACCGCATGGCGCGATTTCAGGCGCGATTGACGCGCCGATGGTGGGACGCGCGCGCCATTCTGCTGTAATTCCGCCGCGTGCCCAGCCATAGCCTCCTATATTTTTTAAAAAATAGAGGAGGCTATGGCCCAGCAGGATCCATCACGAAATCGCGCCGCGCGCGCTTCTACTCGGAGTAGAAAAAAACGCCTCTCGTGGCGCGTCGCGTGCGCGTCCGCCAATCAGAGTTCAGAGTGCCGTCAAGTGGAATTTTGGTTTTTCGGTTTTGCCACCAACTGGCCCTGCTCTCTGCGCATCTCGGCGGAACCTCTTTTTTTTTTTTTTTTGCTCGGCTGAATTGGCGCACGCATCGAAGGAAACATATGCTACACGTGTTCGTTCGCGCATCGTTTTCACCCTAAATGGACAAAGCATCTTTCAACGAGGCCCTAAATAGTAGCAATCGCCTACTCTGCTCGGTAATAAGCGGCCAACACTCCATTTTCTACGTGAAGTGTAGTGAAGCTGTAAACAAGCAGCGGCCACTCAGCATGCGAAACGTTCATAGCCGCAGTTTCGCACACAATCTTGCTGTTTGAAATGAAGCTTGATAAATAAACTTTGTAAAAAATGTCGCTGTCTAATTACACGAAGAATATTTATATAAGTGTTCTGTAATTGTAAGGGCATATTATATATGCGTTAACAGAGACAATTCATGTCGTTGGGAGTTATTTTGTGTGGCAACCCGGAAAACGCGGCGCGACAGCGCCGCGCCATTTTTTTGTGCGGGTGCTCGCGCGTCGGCGGCAACGCGGGCGTTTGCCGCGCGTCGCATTTTTGGCTCGGGAAAAACGCGCCATGCAGTTCCAGGGGAGATGCGGGCGAGAACCTAGAGGAGGCTATGCCTAGAGTAGTAGTAGAGGTTCGGGGTGGGAAAAGATGCATATTTCTGCAGCCCTGATATGCCTAGAGAGAGTCGGCGGCAGGGCTGCGCGCATGCGCCGCAGTGGGAGAGCGCGCACGCAGAAGCAGTCTAGGGTGCCTCGATGCCCTCCTCGCCCACCACTCCCCTTCCACTGGGAAGTCGCGTTTGCCCTCCGCCGTGCGTTCGCTCCCTGTGAAAGCGTGCGTCCCTCGCCCTCACTCGCTTTCACTCGCACATACAGCATACGGCCAATGAGAGTTTTTTTTTTCTTTTTTTTTTGCCGGACGCGACGATCGAAAGGTGAGCAATTAACAGCTTCGCTGTAAAAAATTGCAGATATCACTCTCTCGGGGAAACCATGCTATGCGAAGCATTTTACAGGGAACAAGCTATGCAACATTGTTTAGGGATCTGCAAGTTGTTACCAGAGCAGCCAGCACACTGGTTTAAGGCGTGTAACTGCACCTGCGACGAGTCACATGTAGGAGGACTGCTGTATGACAACTACGACGGCCACGACAATAAAGTGCCGGCAACAGCGAAGAACAATTACCACCTGATGCATTAGTAGCTGGGCCTATCTCGAATTCGCTTTCTTCCAATTCTTTCAAGTATCTGGTACACTTGAAGTCATAAAGCATTGCATACGAAGGGCAAGAACATCTTCGAGCACCTACCATCTTTCTGCTCGACATATCTGGCAAAGTACTTGTAACTTCACCCATAGCTACACGTGTGACTTAGAATCTATTTCTATCTGCCCCTTTTTGCGCTATCATAGTTGTTCTAGATATTGACGAGCATAGCATTTGACTGATCGTTTTATCAAAACATCAAGAGAGAGATAGAAACGAAAAGGGAAAGGTAGGGAGGTTAACCAAGGACGTGCCCGGTTGGCTACCCTACGCTTGGGGAGAGGGAAAGGGGAAGAATAGATAAGGAGCGAGAATACGAAAAAAAACACATAAAGAGTCAGTTATTCACACAGTCAGTCACAGAGGAAGGTCCACTGTCACAAGCGCTCATATAGTCCAGTCTCCTTCAAGAACTGAAGAAGAGCTTTTGTGGCCTTTCGCATGCAGGAATGCGTAGGCCATGGTCCCAGAATCTTTTCCTCTGACAGCACTCTGCTATCTAACATGCTGAGTTGAGTTTGAAGAATCCGTCATTGAGCGTGAAAAGCTGGGCAATGACACAGAAGGTGCTCTAGCGTCTCATCGCAGCCGCACAAATTGCATGCCGCACTGTTAGCCATTCCTATTAGGAATGAATAGGAATTTGTAAATGCGACGCCCAACCACACGCGACACAGTAAAGTTGCTTCACCACGGGAGAGTCCAGGTGGCGGGCGAAGTCTGAATTTAGGGTCGAGAGAATGCAAACGTGAGTTGCTGAAACCTGGTGAATTTCATCTTTGAAGTGTGATGTGGCGAGCAAGTGATTGAAGTTGCCGCGCAGCGTCCGTTCTTGAGAGTGGTATAGGCACTCACTGATGTTTTTGATGAGCCGAGCGAGCAGCTTCATCGGCGCTGTCGTTGCCAACAATTCCGCAGTGGCTCAGCAGCCACTGAAATACGATGTCGTGTCTTTTCTCAATCGCGTGGTGATGAGCTTGTCTTATTTCGTACACTAGCTGTTCGTGTAACCCGTGACGTAGGGCAAACTGCAGAGTTCTTTAGGGCTGCTTTCGAATCGCAGAAAATGGCCCAGCGATTTGGTGGTTGCTGGAGCACGTAATGGATTGCACCTTGAAGAGCCGCAAGTTCTGCTGCTGTCGACGTGGTGTTGTGAGAGTACTTAAATTGCAAATAGATGGCGTCCGATGGAACAACCACTGCTCCGGTTGAACTGTTGGAATTAGTGGAACCGTCCGTGTAAATATGTATTCGGTCAAGATAAGACTCGTGTAGGCAAAGCAGGGACAACTGCTTCAGGGCTAAGGGTGACAGGTCTGATTTCTTAGCAATCCCAGGAACTGAGAGGTACACGTGAATTTGCCGGAGACACCACAATGCCGATGTTGGGCGTTTTGCAGGTTTGAAGCCAGAAGGTATCGACTCGTGTTGTCTCGTCACAATACTACAGTATGTAGCCTGTGGTCGTCGCGCAGGCAAACTGCCTAAATGGTGGGATGGTAGTCGTGAAAGGTGTCGAATGTGCGCTATTAGCGTCTCTGCGACGATATGGGTGGTGATCGGATGCTCCCCTGCAATGACAATCGTCGCAGCTGTCGAAGAACATCTCGGGAGGCCAAGACATGTCCGAAGTGCTTGGGCTTGTACGCTCTGTAGTGCAAGGAGATTAGTCTTGCATGTGTTCGACAAGACTGGAAGACTGTAGCGAAGAAATCCGAGAAATAGTGCCGTGTATAGCGGTAACATAGAGCGCACGGATGGTCCCCACGATTTTCCAGCTATGAACTTAAACATATTCTCAATACAAATGAGTTTTTTCTTCATGTAGGAGACATGGGGACTCCAGGTGAGGTCTCGATCCACAATAACGCCTAAAAACCTGTGAGTTTTCTTGTATGCAATTGAGTGGCCCTCGATGCGCACCGGGTAGAAATACATCGGTTTTAGTGTAAATGCCACTAGTGCACATTTTCCGTAGATATTGTCAGACCTTGTCGGCGAAGGTATGCCAATGTCGGGGTGGCTGCTTTATGTATTCTAGCGCGCACTTGTGGCCGTGTCACGCCGGACGCCCAGATGCAAATATCATCTGCGTAGAGCGAGACATTGGCGGTCTGTGGTAGCGTTTCGGTAAGCCCCACTAGAACGAGGTTGTAAAGAGTCGGACTCAACTCTTTCCGCCTTGTGGGACACCACGACTGGAAATATAGCTCCAATTTCTGCAGCCTCAAGAGCTTGGAGAATCACTTCGTGGGTTACGTTGTCGTAGGCACCTTTTACGTCTAAGAATAGTGCCACAGAGAGACGCTTCATATCTTTTTGTTGCTGCATGGAGGTCACAAGATCAATGACGTTCTCTATTGAAGACCGTCCACGTCGAAAACCAGCCATAGCATCAGAGTAGATGTTATAGTATTCAAGGTACCACTCCAGACGTGTCAGCAACATCCTCTCCATGACCTTACCGATGCAACTCGCAAGTGCAATCGGTCGGTACGATGTAAGGTCCAGGGGAGACTTTCCAGTCTTCAGTAGAGGCACCAATCGGCTGCACTTCCACTCGTCGAGGACTATGCCGTCATGCCAAGACTTATTGAAGATATCCAGCAAACAGCATTGCGCTGTTGAACCCAAGTGTCTTAAGGCAGCGTAGGTCACCCCATCGGGACCGGTTGATGACGACCGCCTGCACATAGCCAAAGCCGCTTGCATTTCTTCCATAGTAAAAGGCACTTCCATACTTTGATCTCTCGCGACAGGGACGTCATGTAGCGAGAGGTCCATCAGTGGAACGATGTCACCAGTAACATGTGCACAAACGTCAAAATATCCATGGCCCTGGCGTGCTTATGTACTACTTCACACATCTTGTTAATATCACGGCCAAATATTCATCTTTCTGGTTTCAAGGCTTTTCTAAATATATACTGCTTCCCGATTATTTCCAATGACATAAGTAAATATAAATGTTACTTATTTAAATTTTTGATTAGTTTTCCTCATTTAACAAGTTTTACCGGAAGTCTGTAGTTCGACATTGTCTTGTTCTGTCTTTTTTGTGTGTGTGTCTGTCAATTGTCTGAGCATGCCTTCTTCCTGTCAATTTCTTCGACCTAAATTCTAGAGCTATACAATTATTTTTGTATAGGTGTAATTTTTGTAATACCGCTATGCTACGCTCACCCTCCTGTGCTCAAGTCTCATACTTCTTTTCTAGCAGTAGCATTACGTCCTTCAATTTTTCATGACTGCTACTAGATTGAGCAGTACAGTTTCAATTTGTCGTTGCTCTCTTTGAATTCAGGAAAGTCGTATACCATAGTAATCTCAATTTACTTTGCTTTATTCTTCTACATTTTACACAACGCTGTAGTTGACGTAAAGTACGAGACTTATTGCTTCGACGCTCGATATTTCCGGATCTCGTTGCTGTTTTCGCGTTTTCCGATTGTTGCCAGGTGACTGTTCTGCGAGTGTATAGCCTCTGTTTCTCATTTTCGTCTTGAAGTCGTCCATGGCTACAGATACTGAGATTTCACCTATCTCAATGCTTCTGAACTGGCTTGATAGGGGGTTCTTTCATCATAACCTCTGAAAATTATTGCAACGACAAATTGTAGCACCTTTACTATGTGCCTCTGATGTATGTTTATTAAAGTTATTGCTACCATTTATCAGGGTATGTCGAATTTGTAGTCATACTCTGATTTATGTTTAACCAAAACTTGCCCGGTGATATCTCTTAACTGGAAAGATTGCATAGCAGAAGACATTCCCATTGGTCAGGGCTGTACATGCTTCTACACCTCTATAAATATCGCTATGCCTAATGACCTTCCAGACAACGCCTGGTAATCCCCATGAGCCCTGCAAAGCTGGCTTCATCCAATAGAGTTAATGTTTTTTTATCGGTGATAATCTGTTTGGAGTGGAGGTCTGTCCGGCTCTCAGCCAGAACTTATGCAATGGATGAGAAAAAGTGTAGCAAACTTATTTTTGCGGACCTCGTGGTTATTTCATGCACTTTTAACACTGTAGAAACGTGCTAAAGTCGAATCTCCGTCGCGCTCTCTGGGCCTTCAGTGTCCATTTCCATTAGCATTTTATTCAAGCATTTCTTTTCAGACGAATCTTAAAAAGTTTCTTGATTAGATTTGGAGGGAGTATTGTTGTTCCAAGGCACACGCACACCCCACGCTAAATTGTGTCCTACACTTCCATTTGAATCGAAAGTCGCAGGCCATTTCGGTATTATTCGCATGCCGAACAGAATGCACCGCAACCCTGAGTAAGAGACAACAAGAAAGATCGCGTGAGGAGGCACATCTCCCCCTTCGTGAATTTAATTTCCTTCTCTCTCGCTGTTTCCTTTGGTTCTGATACTGACATGTTGCAGCGTGGACGAGAACACGTCTATGCTTCCGGTAGGGCATCCCTTCAAAGCAATATATACTTGCCCGTTTAATACTGCATCTACTACGACAGCGTACAGATGTCAGAAGAATGACCATGCAGGAGAATGACAGATAATTTGCAGAATTATCATATTCTTAAATTATGGCGCGTTAAAATCATGGAAATCAAAACACAACAGTGATAGGAAAAAGGCGAGAAAGTTTACCCGCCGAGCGCGGTTTGCTATGCAAATCGAGGGGAAGGAAGAAAGGGGACGGGAGAGACGAGAATGAGACATGTGCAATGTATGCGCGCACGCACAGGCAAATGCGCGCTCATCGTTTTGTTTATGACAACGGGTCACGTAAGCTTGTGTATTTGAATAAACGTAGCAGCACTTCCGTGAACATGCCCATCACAGATCCACGAGACTATGGTCCCGGAATCTATCTTTGTGAAAAATGCTTGTTATCTAATTTCCCTTACACAGCCTGTCACAAAATGAGGTATCTTAACGGCTACTGGCAGGCGACAAAGTAAGGGTATTTCGCGTCCTGTAAAACAAAGTGAAAGTTGTAATTTTTAAATTCATGGGTCCATGGAGTGAAGGCACCGGTTATTCAACACTGGTAGATTCACTTTCCTAACGTAATGATACTCGCAAGACCCCTGACGTGCGGGGTTGTGTACATTGTCGACAATGGATCCGAGGCGCTTTGAATAAAGCCATGTGCCTCAAGGATCGCTTCTTTCATACTCTTAATGCCGACGATATTGCACTGGCCCAGTTGCCGCTAAACTTGTGTTGTGGCCTCCGTCAACCGCTTCCTGATCAAAACAGAGGACTCTTGAGGGCCACCCATCATGCTGTAATTTATCTACTCTTTCATTAGCAGCAAGGAAATAATTCCTCAAAGTAGAAGATCGTGTACATATATATAAAGGCACAGTTATCTTCATTCGCCGACTACTTGCCCATTACCACGCAAGAACAGTATCGGCTTAAGCAATTTGTGGATCATCCAGTGTTTACTGGCAGACCACTTACAGAGAGAGCTCAGGCTGATGTTCACGTTGTTCACGTGATTGGATAGCATGCCCATAGATTCCGTGAGGCAGTACCTTATGTATGCCACTCATATTCATCACTTACGTGTACAGAAAGGTGTTCTAGCATTGTTCGGCCATAACAGTGTCACTGCTCAGCTGCTGCTAGGCATTCAGGTTAAGTAGAAGAACATCAATGTTCCCTCACAGTACCAGCATCTTTCAACAGTTTGCGTGATGCGGTCTCTTCAGCAGACAATGCCTTATGATAGGGTGCTGTTTTACTTCTATAGCTAGAGCAATGAATCCGAGGGCCGCATATACATGGATATACATAAACATGCAGCCGAAAGCCCCATATACATGGGGCTTTCGGGTCCATATTTGTTTGGTTTGTCTTTCGTTAACTGTTTTTCATATATGAGCCCGCTTACCCAAGGTGTTTTATTAATAAAGGGTGTCTTTTTCCACTCTTGTCTATTGACACTTGTCATTTCCTCCGCTGTATTGTGCCATGTCATTGCTTTAAAAATAGTACGCACTTTCTCTTTTTGCCGGAAGCGAAAGCAACTTTGAACAATAAATATATCAAAGGAAGAGATCCATCTTCGAATTGACTTTTCCAGCACAAGAAACAACAATAAGCAAGAAAGACCGACTAGCCCGGCGGTCAGTTCTGTTAAAAGAAGAGATGGAGGTAAAAGTACACGACTCTTGAGAGGCGCGATTGAAAAAAAAAAACAATAAATGCTACACGCTATAGAACAGGAGCACAGTGAATAATGCGCGCTAAAATCACTTCCATGCTCTCTCGAGTCGACTCTCTCAAGAAGCAGATTTAACTTACACGGATGGGACGGCTCTCATGGTCGACGGCCGGTACACTGGACGAGAGGCTATTGTATACACAGAGTCCGTCCAGCTGAGACTAGCGATTTCAACAAGATTGGACATGCAGCTGGCGCCTCGCGCCAAAGGAAAAAAATTGCACCGCCCATCCACGCTGTACAAATGGTAAACCAGCGAAGCTGAAATGTGCGGCCCCGGTGTTTATCACTAGGTTAATCCCGACGGTTCATTAAAGTCTTTCTGAATCATTAGTTACGTATTTGTCTAGCTCAGCCTATCTTGCTCGGAATAGTGGCAAGGGCTGGGGTACTTTGGTTTACGTTTTTTTTTCTTTTAACCCCACAAAATTATATGTCTAGCTCGGAAAGGCCCGACATTGCCGCTTGCGCTCCGCATCGCGGGCCCGATCTTCTGCCGAGGCGTTGGCGCGACAACGACGAGATAGCTTCCACTCCTGCTCTCAGTGAATCATACCCACATATCCAATGCGGGTATGAGCCACACGTGATTTATTTATTTATTCCTTTCTTCGTTATTTCTTTGTTTCTTTTTTCTTTCTTTCTTGTCCCTGACTCATACGCGCATATCCAATGTGGGTATGCGCAACACGTGATTTTGTGTTGACCAAGGATGCTTTGTCGCGCATGGGAACGTCCACATGCTTTCGTGTTTGACATTAGTTGGCGTTATGATTACAAGCTTGCCCTAATTACTGTGCGTACTGCGCATGCATCGGGCCATTCACAAAACACTTCTCAAAAACTTAGCACCTGTGCGTCGACAAGTTATGTGCCGAAGTAACTAATTCTAAGGAAAGAAATCGCCTTCTACACTTCTTTTGACAACGGAATCCCAGTCGTTCCCGGCAGACCTGTGTGCGGGGAAGTATTAGGCAAGCGTTCACGAGCAAACTGTTCCATTCGGCTACTGCTAAATTGCTGATTGGCTGGGCTGGGGTACTAGTGAGGAGGAGAAAGCCGCCTCCAGCCAGTGTCCTTCTCACTGGTACAGCTTCAGCCATTCAGCTGCGGCAGAAATAAACAGTCCACAAGGTGGACACCTCGAGAATACCCCACTCCACCCCCAGAATACAGTAAAATAATTTTGCATGTCACGTGCTCCCTAACAATTTGCTTCTGTAATGGACATAATGTCAGTCCATGCTCTTCCATGAATAATGTGTAACTCAAGCAATACCTTCATTGAATATGTCTGAAGAAGCACGGCTCCAATTGAGCAGCGAGTCTATTGACGACCCGCCGTGGTGTCGTAGTGGCTTTCACTTTGCGGTGCTAAGCACGAGGTCACGGGATCAAAACACCCGGGTATCGTGCATTCGGTGCACGTTAAGGAACTCCACGTGGTCAAAATTATTTCGGAGCCCCCCACCATGCCATGCGTCGTAATCGTATCGTGGTGTTGGCACGTAAAACACCACAATTTAATAAATAAGCTATGAACGTGCTTTGCTCAAAGGGCATTTTTGTGCTCTATTTCCAAGTAAAACGCTTTTCAATGAAAACCTACGATGCCGTTCAATGGCATTACGGTTGACTATTACTATAACGCTCGGTGTGCAGACACCCTGCGCTAATGTGCGCAAACCTGCTTTATACGGTAACCCTTTCCTCGGCCGGTGTACATGTATGCACTCGCTTCAGGTTGTCGCCTGACATAAATGAGACAAAGAGTGGTCATAGGGCGGGCCTTGTGCGGTATGCGTGGACTATCTGGTGCTTGCACCGGTGTAATATTTGGCTCGTACATTCGTTATACGGTAACTGATGCCTCAATCTTTATTTACGTGTGATAAACTACTTAATGTAAGGGTGACATCGCATTCTTAAATGAAAACTTCATATTTCATTGCAGTAATATAGGTGTCTTTTATATCCTTTTGTTCATAACTGAGAAAACAGGTGAGTGAGTGTGATCCGTTGAAGGATTACATTTGAACAGATATTTCTGTTAAGCACCTAAAAGTAACAGAGGTGATGAGGCCCATTTTTACGTCCCCACTCCACCTTAGCACACTGTTTCCTCTTAGCTGGGGTAGAGTTGTGGCATTGGCCTGCGTATTGCATATTTTTCACCCTTTCCTGGGCCGGTGCACATGTATGCACTCGCTTCAGGTTGTAGCCTTACATAAATGAGACAAAGAGTGGTCAAAGGGCGGGCCTTGTGCGGTATGCGTGGACTATCTGGTGCTTACACCGGTGTAATATTTGGCTCGTACATTCGTTGCAGGATCATTTAAAGATTACGAAGGTTTTATATACTGTTTTCAAGAAGTGTAGCAGTTCCATTTTAGTATTTAGTTCCCCGTGCAACAGCTTACCAGATGTGATGAAAAGGGTAATGTAGTAGGGCGCTTGGCAATAACTTCATCAACGCCGATTTTATTGACATGCAGCCAAACACACGAAGGCAAACATTTAACACCTCGTTAGCCATGCGAGCATCACAGCTCGACATGACAAGCAAAATTTCAACAACAAAGCAACAGCAAGCGCAACGACTTTTTCTTTTATTGCGATAGCAATTATGTGGACACTCCAAGCGGATTTCTGCCGTCAGCGTCGTTGTCACCGTCGTCGTCACCGTCGCCGTGAGGTTCCGTATAAAGTCCAAGGGCAAATAAAATCGTTGCCGCGTGCCGTATGCTGTATGTGCGAGTAAACACGCGCGAGGTACGCGCGCTTTCATGACGTGACAAAGCCACGATATGATTATGAGGCACGCCGTAGTGAGCGACTCCGGAATAACTTGGACCACCTAGGGTTCTTTAACGTGCATCTAAATCTAAGCACACGGGTGTTTTCGCATTTCACCCACATCGAAATGCGGCCGCCGTTGCCGGATTCGCTTGCTCACGCCAGCGTATTGACAGCGGTTGTGTGCGGTCATCGAGTGTGATCAATTCATGTTTGCTTGCGCGCGCGGACACCATGTTTGTTAATTCACTTAGTAAGCGAATGTGTTCAAGTTTATAAAGCCGATAAAGCTGCTATCCTTACTTAGCTTTCTACTAATTCCTATCGCAATTGATGCTTCGCCTTTCCGGCGAAACGGCGACCTTTCTTAAATATTTTCAATGAGAAATGCATCTTCTTGTATGACAGTACCTTGCACAAAGAGACGCCAGTAAAACGGCAATAGGTGCTTTCATCTTCATACCTGCGGCAGAAGTAAAAATGGAGCACTGAGTTCTCTTCAGGCCCGACTAAACCCTTTCTGACACCTGAACGACTGCTTTTAAATTTAATAGAAGTTTTGTTTTATTAGAATAGAGCATTTTGTCGCGCATCTAAGCGGTATGGAGCCTTCAATAAATTTAACCGTTAAACAAGCCGGTGAAAGCACTTTTTTTTCATACACTGTGATTAATCACCGGAACAGTGGTCCATGTTCAGCGTCTACAGGAAGTTGACATATTCCGCGAGGTACATGAACTTCGAGTCCGTGAACCCGTCTGAGGAAAAATGTTCTGTCATTTTGGCGCTGGTGAAACGTGCCATGCGCACATGTTGCAGTGCTAAATACTTGAAGGTGGGAGCTGGAGACAGTCCGGCACAACATGAAACGCAACGGCTACCGCAGGAATTTGATGAAATGGTGCGGCAACTGAGAACCGAAGCTTTAAGAAACGCGGCGTTCAGAATGCGCTAGTACCGACGTGAAAGCTCGTCAACGTAAAAAACACTTTGCCCCGTTCGACGTATCTGGGAGTGCCTTACATTATTTTCTGTGCACACTGCGAATACGTATCCATACCCCAAAGGGCATACATCCAAAGGCGGCTCAAGCAACATAAAAAAAAAATCACAGCATATCCACGGGGTGAATGATGATGAGTGGGCGAAGCTCCGGAGGGAATCATCGGATCTCCCGCTTAAGGGGACGCTAGCACAAACGCGTTAGAAACGTGCAGTACTCTCTAGTAAGGGGGAGAGGCCACAGCGTCTTACGCAGCCATTTACACATGCCGGAACGTGCACCGCGTTTGCCGACGCCATCACATGACTGATAAGAGAGTATACCACCCGTATTCATAAACGCTCCTCGACTTGAACTTGACTTGCCACCGCCTTGGGCAGCACGTTCGAAACGCGTTGAAGGTAAGGCGGAGAGGCCACAGCGTCTTACACCAGCTTCTTACACGGGCCGTAACGTGCTAGCACAAACGCGTTAGAAACGCGCTAGAAACGCGGCCTTTCGTTAATGTTGGGTATTTATTGCCATCGTGGTGCTTGCGTCTATGTGCGCTTCGTGGCGTAGTGGGCTAACGCCGCGCGCTCGGAAGCGAGGGGTCCCTGGTTCGATTCCGCGCTACGGACACAACTTCGGAATTTTTTTTCTCATTTTTCTCAGACTGGTTACACACTACTACTACTACGACGGGGACGGAACGGGTGCCGCTATAAGGAGCTTCGCTCCTAAAAATTGGGAGTCTTGCCCGAATGGTAAATCACTCACTGCGATCGCAAGGTGTAGCGTTGCACTTGAATTTCTCAGCCGTTGTTTGATCAATAGGCGGGTCAGACTAATCCGGATGCGAATGGCGCAACTTCTTGCCCCCTTAACGCTTTAAGGACAAGACATATTAATGCCCAGAATTTTATCAAATCTAAATGTGCAAACCACATCAAGAATAAGCATAATCAACAAAAAGAACAAAAATATCTTGCAGAAATTTCTTCAGGATTAGGGGGAAAACCCCAAGCAGGAAACTGGAAGTGGGCTTCACCCCAAGCAACCTAAGGCTTCGTTTTCAATTTTTATAGACCCCTCTAATCATATGTGAACCATAGGTGCACATTTGCTGTACATGACGTGTGTCACACCACTACAGCTGGATATCTTGCAGCGGCTGCCTGTCTCCTCTCACCTTGTTTTCAAAAGGCAGTGTGTCGCGTGCCAAATTCCTTCCTCGTCCAGTGTTCCTGCTCTAAACCAACAAATGACGCTTGTTGCCTGTCATTCAGTGTTGGTCGAAGCCCTTTAGCCAGAAACTTTGTTCTGAATACCGAAACTCGGCAAGAAAAAATAATTGTTTTCTGGTGTGTTGCCTGTAGGGAACACTCGTCAATCAAAGGTTGAAAATTTTACCACGCCGTGTAGGGCCTTTAATGACATCGCACGGGCACCACTATGCTGCCGGCAAGGATCCGTGCCAGTAAAATGCATCACTCTCAGGTTTGAGCTCTGATATTGCTTTGAACTTTTAATATTTGATATTCTGAAAGAATTAGGATAAAAAGCGTGTACTGTGAGTCTTATGTATCGTTATATTTGTTTATGCGCTGCCATTCTCAATATTCTTAGTAATAATTTAGTCAAGAATGTGAGACCTGGTGCGAGCAACCTTAGTTATAGAATCCTGTAGCAATATAACCCGCATATGCAACATGACACATAGCATGACATAACGCATACATATTGACACGTGTACTTGTCGATCTTTCATCGGTGTCCGCTTTCCACCGGCTAACAAATGTTAAACGTTATTGCTCAGCGCAGGACGCGCCTGCATGTTTCGGAATTTTCTATAACGTTATCGATGCTTCTATCCGTTACCTGTTGTCACCGACGCTTATGTAATGTAAGACACGCGGGCATCAAGGATTACTCTGGAACCTTCGATTACTCATGTATAAAAGCCGGCGCGTTTCACCGCTGATCAGATTTCGACGATCGCCGACTGTGTTTGCCGCTATCATTATGCTTCGAGTGCTACTTGCTTGTGTGGGCACAGCTTCGCCCAATAACAAGTCCATTTCATAATTCACAGTTTTGCGACCGTTTTCTTTACCGTCTCTATTACGTGACAATAGACCTAAATATGCACAGCCTCAAGGCGACACCGGCGGTGACGGCGAAAATTTGCTTGAGGAGTCCATATGATTCCTATATATATATATATATATATATATATATATATGGGCCCAGCGGGTTTGCTGCTGATGTCTATAACCATCTGGCATAGTATGTCATTCTAAAGCAGATTACAAACACTGCGTCGCGAGAAACGGGGCCAAAGCGAAGGCAATATCAGGGAGACGAAGACTTTATACGGAATCACTAGTTAACCAAACCACTTACGACATACTCAACAAGACGAAGGTCTTAGATAGCGCGTATTCTCGAACCCTTGAATGAGTGCTGAACTATATTCAAATGGGCTTTGTAATGACCGCATATATAAACATATTACGTAATGACCGGCTCACATGAAAAATAGTTATGTATGATTCTCGAAATGCTAGTCCTTTTTTTGTTACAATGTGTAGTGTTTTTCCCGACCAGACTTTGTTCCGTGGAACTATGGCGTGTTCAGTCTCAATAAAAGCTACATTTATTGGAAAGTAAAGCCACCATTACCTGACGCCATACAATACAGAGCGTAAACTTCCGTACACAACAAAACCAAGCTACTCAAAAACAAATCTACGGAAGTTAAGTATTAATAAAAATTTCACAGTTTCGCCCTAAGGGCGAACCAATGAATGCGATAGCAACACAGCAATGTCATACGAAGTAAGGTGAGCGGCTTTGGTAGCAATATGAATTGTAGTAAACATGAGCTTAGTAAGTAAGCAGGTGTGCTGCGGCGTAAGTAGACCGACATGAAGTGAGACTCGATGACCACGAAAAGGCGCGTGTGAAACGGTGGTGTTGATAAGAAGCGCTTCCAGTGGGCAGCGCGCGCGAATTAAGGTACACACCTGTAGCGCTGCACTGCCGATCCGGGCAGCATTGCATGTGTAGCGTGCGTTGGAAAATGTGGCCCGACTATTACTAACTGAATGAACAAGCGTGGTGTGAGCGCGCACAAACAAACATGAATAGATCACACTGAATGACTGCAGACAACGACTGTCAAAACGCTGGCAGCAAGCGCATACGCCGCAGCGGGCGAAGGTACGTGCGGTCTATCGCTTCAATGGAAACTGAGCGGCGAATGCACAGCGCATACAAAGGTCGGAGACGTGTGGAGATAAGAGACTGTGCGGGCGAGCGACGAGCGCGGTTATTGGCAGAGTAGAAGTGCGCCCCCCCCCCCCCCTCCCGCTCCCTCCGGCGCTGGTTTCCAGCTTCCTTGCTTGCGCGTGGGAGATTGAGTGCGTTCGCTCTCCGTGATAGCGTGCGTCCCCGCACGCTTCCTCTCGGGCATACGGCGCGCGGCGAAGATTTTATCTATACGGAACCTCACGGCGACGGTGACGACGACGACGGCGACGCCGACGGCAGAAATCCGGTTGAAGTGTCCATATAATTGCTATCGCAATAAAAAGATGATTGATTCCGAACGTTACAACAGCACCGCTACGCTCTTCCTTGCTTTCTTCGAGCTATATTCTTTATAATCATTACTATCGCTCGAGCTTTGTGTACAATACATATCAGTGTTTTTTCTTTCTCCTAGATTAATGTACACCAAGTAATAAGATCACTACCAAATAGCTTTATCATTAGGTGTGCATTTTGATGGATATTAATAAAAAAGTCAGGAAGATAGTTTTTTATGAAATTCATCATCATGATCAGCCTATTTTATGTCCACTGCAGGACGAAGGCCTCTCCCTGCGATCTCCAATTACCCCTGTCTTGCGCTAGCGTATTCCAACTTGCGCCTGCAAATTTCCTAACTTCATCATCCCATCTGGTTTTCTGCCGACCTCGACTGCGCTTCCCTTCTCTTGGTATCCATTCTGTAACCCTAATGGTCACCGGTTATCCATCCTACGCATTACATGGCCTGCCCAGCTCCATTTCTTCCGCTTAATGTCAACTAGAATATCGACTATCCCCGTTTGTTCTCTGATCCACACCGCTCTCTTCTTGTCTCTTAAAGTTAGTCCTAAGATTTTTCGTTCCATCGCTCTTTGTGCTGTCCTTAACTTGTTCTCGAGCTTCTTTGTTAACCTCCAAGTTTCTGCCCATATGTTAGCACCGGTAGAATGCAATGATTGTATACTTTTCTTTTCAACGACAGTGGTAAGCTCCCTGTCAGGATTTGGCAATGCCTGCCGTATGCACTCCAACCCAATTTTATTCTTCTGTAAATTTCTTTCTCGTGATCAGGGTCCCCTGTGAATAATTGACCTAGATAAATGTACTCCTTTACAGACTCTAGAGGCTCACTGGCGATCCTGAATTCTTGTTCCCTTGCCAGGCTCTTGAACATTATCTTTGTCTTCTGCATATTAATCTTCAACCCCACTCTTGCACTTTCTCGGTTAAGGTCCTCAATCATTTGCTGTAATTCGTCTCCATTGTTGCTGAATAGGACAATGTCATCAGCAAATCGGAGGTTGCTGAGATATTCACCGTTGATCCTCACTCCTAAGCTTTCCCAGTCTAAGGGCTTGAATACTTCTTCGAGGCATGCAGTGAATAGCATTTGAGAGATTGTGTCTCCTTGCCTAACCCCTTTCTTGACAGGTATCGTTCTACTTTTCTTGTGGAGAACCAAGGTAGCTGTGGAATCCTTGTAGATGTTTGCTAAGATATTCACGTATGCCTCTTGTACTCCTTGATTACGCAATGCCTCTATGACTGCTGGTATCTCTACTGAATGAAATGCCTTTTCATAATCTATGAAAGCCATATAGAGAGGTTGATTGTACTCAGCAGATTTCTCGATTATCTGATTGATGACATGAATATGATCCATCGTAGAATATCCCTTCTTGAAACCAGCCTGTTCTCTTGGTTGGCGGAAGTAAAGTGTTGCCCTGATTATATTGGAAATTATCTTGGTGAATATTTTATACAATACTGAAAGCAAGCTAATGGGTCTATAATTCTTCAATTCTTTAACATCTCCCTTCTTATGGATTAGTATAATGTTGGCGTTCTTCCAGCTCTCTGGTACACTTGCAGTTTTGAGGCATTGCATTTATGAAATTATTCTACTGAATTCTTACTATGTTAACGGCGACGTAACGAATGCTACCCATCGAAGAAACACACTACTCGTAGTCTACACGTGGAGAGCATTGCAGAGTCCGAAATAAGTTATCGGAGTATACATACCAAAACCAAGCTTGTGAGACACACTGTATTAGAGGATTGCGGATAAACTTAAAACACTTCGGGTGCCTCGACGTGCACCTAATGGCCACTACGTGAGCATTTTTGCATTTTGCCTCCGTCGAAATACGGCCGCCGCAGCCGAAAATCGAACTTGCGATCTCGTCGTGATCCTGCGTTCGTGCGTTTCCTCAGCGCGCGGCAGCTGTGTGGGTAACCCCTCACCACTAGGGAGCCTACATGCAACGCCTTCGCATGTACATGCAAGCGCCGTTTTAGAGTGGTGACAACTCCGAAATTGTTAGCGCTATTTCCCGCCAAATTTGGTGAGTCGCCATTTTGATTCCCAATTTCCCTTGAAGACGCGGCGCATTCTTAATTTCTTTTTGTCACACTTTGATGTATCCATTTTGGCACGCGATCTATTAAATTTCTTTAATTTAGTTTTGCACCAATGCGCACACGAAACCTGCATACATCTTTAATATACTAGTTGCCTTTTTCCTTTTATTTTAACACATCAAACTTATTTTTTTCCATAGCATACAAAGCAAAAAGTTATAAGGCACGGTGGCGTGCTCGTGGTAGTATTTTCTCACGCCAAGAATGTGAACTTGCAATAAACATTGTCGTTGCCTTCCAGTTGTACACACGATATAAAATGTGTTTTTCGAAGTGTGCTGTAATAAAAACGGTGCTTAAAAGCCTGTTTAACTAAAACGTAGACGTGCCATGCACTGCTCTCAAGCACGCTATGGGTCTCTGGCTGCTGAGGCCCAAGTTTATTTTAAAAATTGAATTAGTTTCATGGCACCAACGGTTGCGGGAAACGTGGTCTGTCGGCAGGTCTTTTCGCCATTTTGATTCCCACATGCTATATTTGGCGGAAAATCTTACCCGCCAATTTAGCTCGCGGCGGCAAGTACCCTTACAAAGGTTGTCACCACCCTAAAACGGCGCTTGCATGTAGGCTCCCTATCCCTACTCACCACGCCTCCCAGCGAAATATCGACGCTAAATCCAGAGGAAGAGGCAAATATTCCACATGCTACACCTGAGCGAATTTATAGCCGACTCATTACCAGGATTATCAGGATTATCACTGTTGTAATATATAGAGCTCGCCTATACAAGCCTTATAGCCCCTGCGAGGGCGTATCTAACACTGATGTAAAGTTCGACCTAGCAAGTCACCATCCTTGGTTTCAAGGTCTCCAGAATCCGCCTAATAATAGTTGCGCCACCTCATGGAAGTGGCGCAAATTACTTTTACATTGCCTCCCGGATCGGTTCACTTTACTTGGCAAGAAAGACACGGACAACCAGAAAACACTTCAGGGGATAGCCAGTGAAGGCGTCGTTTTAAAATGATCAGCATGGTCCTCGCTATTGTGGAGACAAAGGAAAGGTTGTTTGGTCATTGCGAGATGTAAATACACAAAACGACGTGAACTGCAACTTTGTTTTTTTTTTTTCACACTAAGTTAAAGAACACATATCATTCCGCAGTTGTTATGCGCAGGGCACCACAGACAAGTTGCTATACCGAGGTAGTTAAGAAGTTTATGCAACCAAGACATGGTGTCAGAACCTTAGCGCAGCAGGTGCTTAGGGGCTATTTTTAAGGGGCGAAGCTCCTTACGCCGTGGGTCAGTCTCTCCTCCGTCGTAGCCACCTCGTCTAGTTCGTGAAGTGATCACTAGATGGTGTTGGTGGCGCTTGCTCCATAGAGATACATGGTAAAGGCTAGTGTGAGGGGATATCACTAGATGGCGCTAGCGCAGCATAGTTGACGCATTAAAATACGAGATGGCGCTGCGGCGCTCGCTCCATTCAGATGTATGGGAGCGCATAGCGTGATGAGCGATCCCTAGATCATTGGATGGAGGCGATCGTTCGAGATGTTTCGATGCAGTGCGATGGGCGACCGCTAGGGGTGAGAGCTATAAAATGCGCTCGCTCTTGGCGCGCTTCCTCTTTCGCTCGGAGTCGCTGCGCTATATGGAAGACAAGGCGGCGGAGCGAAGGGCGCGGAAAGCGGCTGCAGCGCGCGCTCGCAGACAGAACCCGGAGGTGAGAGCCCGCGAAACCGAAGCTGCACGGAGGCGCCGAGAAATGGATCCCGACGTTCGAGGCCGCGAAGCAGAAGGTGCACGGCGACGCCGAGAAGCGGATCCAGAAACTGTGAGAGCCCGAGAAGCGACGAGGAAACGCGCGTACAGGCGGGCGGATCCCGAGGCAGCGCGAGGGCGGGAAGCTGCTGCCATGCGCCTCACGCGAGCTCTGCCCGAAGGCGCAGACGCGCGTTTCAAGCGCGACTTTCTAGACAACAGTTTCGGCCACAGCTGCAATGTCTGCGGCAGATTGTGGTTTGCCAACAACCTCGCCATGGTATCAGCCATCAGGAACGAGCAGGCACGACCACCCGAGGGACGTGCATAGACATTGCATTTACGAACGTCCAACTGCAACCCATACAAGAACCGCTCTCCTTGCATTTCACGGACCATAAAGCCGTCATTTGGAAGGGACAACGGAAGCCAAACCTCATCTAAGAAAATGAGTAAAAGTTCTTATATAACCTCACACACTGGTTCTCACGTCTTTCATGATGATGTAATGGGCGAATTTTCACGGAAGAGTCATGAACCTCCGGAGCTTCGCCCACTCATCATCATTCACCCCGTGGATATGCTGTGAAATTTTTTGTCTCACTTGGCTTGGTTAATTACCAGGTTCTTCCATATTATTGTTCTTACTGATACAAACGCTAGGCGCAACGTTGTCACCAAGGCACACTTGTGGACGTAGAACACCAATCCATTGCCAATGGAGCCAGATGTGCAAAAGCGCAGCTAACATACCCAATCTTTAAAGGCCCCCATGCTTGCTCTGGTTATTATGAAAGCTTTCTAATAAACCATCTCTAGGGCCACATGTAGATCAGACTTCCAGCATTGTATACATTGGGCAACATTTCGAATTTGCGGAAATTTAATGCCAAACACGCCGCATCCCCGATGCGTCTCGGGGGCCGCGTGATAAGCCTTCCCTTGGGGCGTTTCTTCAGCAGTGTTCAGTGAACGCTATGTAACCGATCTGAGCACAAATACACTTCGAGTCGCGCTTCACAGACAGATAAACAGTGAATGAGTTAGTAAGGATGATGAGGAGTGATGAGGGGTTATATGGTCTCAACACGGTTGATTATTGTTCGACGCGGATAGATAAGGTGGGAAAGAGCGATAACAGTTTGTAATAGTACGGTATGATAAACTTTATTCAGGTCCTGAAGATCAATGCCCTTAGGATGACGCAGGCGGCTCCCACGTTAGCACAGTAAGGTTTAACCTTACCGCCGTGTCGTGGGCCTTCTGGACGGCCTGTACTTGATCTAAAAGAACTCAACTGTGAAGCACTCGCCGCCACCAGTCTCTTTCCTTGTCGCAGTCTGTGAAAGCCACAGGACATTGCCAAAGCATATGATCCAGAGTAATGATGCCATTACACTTCTCGCAATTGATTGGGACCTCTATTTCTGGATATAGCTTGTTATTAAAGTTTGGACTTGGATAAGTACTTGTCTGTAACAATCTCGGAGTCACCGCTTGAGCTCTATTGAGCTTAGCGTGAGGCACCGGGAATTCCCTTCTGTTCATGTAGTAATGCTTCGAGACTTCATTATATGCAAGTAATCGGTCCCTGTTCTCCTCCTGCATATTAATGGGGTCCTGGTCGCGTAGTGCACAGATAGTAAGTCCTCGTGCAGCTGCGTTAGTACCCTTTAATTTTTTTCCCTTTAATTACTTATCTCCACCTAGCGGATTTCCGCTGAACTATTACGTCATACACTTGCCTTTGCTTCGAGTTGTCGACAAATTCGACTTCGCCCTGCCATCTGCTAGCCGCCTGGTTAGCTCAGATGCTAGAGCGGCTGCCCCGGAAAGGCGGTGGTCCCGGGTTCGAGTCCCGGACCAGGACGGATTTTTCTTCAACTGCGAGGCTTTCTTTCGAGGAACCCGGTTGGGTTTCCATTGTAGCAAATTGCTACAATTGGGTGGATGTTTCAGTTTCCCTTTAATCCCCTTTAAGCTGTGTTAGCCATCTCGTTTAAATTCCTCCGACATGGATCGATAGACCCCATGCATGTGTGCAGGAAACCAGCGGATTTCGATCTCTTGGCTGTCCATCTCACCGATCAGCTCACTCGGGATGCTATTACAATCATGACTAAAGC
The DNA here is from genome assembly GCF_013339745.2 of Dermacentor silvarum. Classification (NCBI taxonomy): domain Eukaryota; kingdom Metazoa; phylum Arthropoda; class Arachnida; order Ixodida; family Ixodidae; genus Dermacentor; species Dermacentor silvarum. The sequence goes on along the minus strand of NC_051159.1, from coordinate 64,213,966 downwards.
AGCGACAGTCGCGGAACAAGTAGCGGTAGCATTGGCTTTAAGGAATAATAAGTGGACGCGAATTTACAGTGACTCTAAGATGGCTATTAGATACTTTACCGAAGGCTTTGTAACTAACACAGTTTGTAATGGTCGGATCAATTCTGATAAGGTTCATAAGGGTCGGATGAAGTCCTACAAGGTAGATAAAGACCGATAACAGTTGATAAGGGTCGGATCATGTTCGATAAGGTTGATAAGGACAAATCAGGGTTGATAATGATCAGATTGATTGCGATAAGGTTAATAACGACCGATGAGGGTTTATAAGGGTCGAATGGAGTACGAAAAAGTTTATAACAACCGATAAGGTTTGATAAGGGTCGCATGTAGCCCGATAAGATTGATAACAACCGATAAGTGTTTATATTGGTCGGATCAAGTTTGATAATATTGATAATGAAACCGGGCTGTTCGGAGATGAGCAAGTATCACAATTCTTACGCATACTTAGACAATTCCAGAGGAGTTTGCTCATGAATTTTTCTAGAGCGATAGCTCTACTACTGCAGCAACAAACGCAGAAAACGCCTGCTTCCCTAAATCTGACCTTCAAGTCCAGCCAAGGTCAAAGCGCGGTGCATGCCGTGTTTCTACCCATCACCTATTATGGGTAGAGCCCCGTGCTTTTTACGAATCATAGCGTGGCGCCGCGGCATACGGGGTGGGGTGCAGGGCAGGCCAGCAAAAAAAATTGCCTCCACCTCCCCGAAGGGAATCGTGAGGAAATGCGAATGCATTTCTTGCGCCGAGAGTACACGGCGTAGTAATTTTAATGGCGTAAATTAATTTCAGTAAATTAATTAATGGCGTTAATTCGCATTTCCTCACGATTCCCTTCGGGGAGGTGGGGGCAACTTACGGGCGTCCGGCTGCGTAAACTGCCGAGCGCGCACCGCCGCTTGCGTGGCGCGATCGAGAGCGCGGGCGGCAGCGGGATCAGCCTGTCGTCGTTGCCGCTTGGACTCGGCCTCGCGCCGCTTCACTCGAGGATCGGCGGCTCTCCGTTGACGTTTCTCCGCCGCGTCTCGAACACGAACTTCAGCGTTCTCGGCTCGCCGTTGACGTCTCACAGCGGCGTATCGAGCTCACATTTCCGGATCTTCGGCTCGGCGTTGGCGTTTCCCAGCGGCTTCCCGAGCACGGAGTTCGGTATCGGCAGCTCGCTTCGCTCGCTTGCGTTCGGCATCACGCGCTCTTCGCTTCGCAGCCTTGTCTTCCGGTTCTTCTCCTCCGGTTGATGATGACGTTGAAGCTACTGCAGTGACGTCACCTCCAGCGAGAGGTGTAATGCTCCGGTTGGATTGTATTACACTTCTTGCTAGGGGCACCGTTGCCGTTAGACATTCGCCTTCACCGACTTCTGCCATCGCCTTGAGAGGCGCCCAGCCAGCGAACGGTCGAGAGTGAGGCGCGCGCTTCACTCTATTTATATATACGTGCGAGCGAGCGAACGGGAGAGTGGGGCGCAGGGAGGAGAGAGAGCGAACGGCGAGAGAAGGAGCGGCGAAGCACTGCACCTGCCCTCTCCTACACTCTCTCCACACACGCGGGAGCTCCGCCGAGTTCCCGCGATGCGAGCGCCCTTACACGCCAGAGCGCGCTCCTCCTCTCCACTCACTCTCCGCTACCCCGCCCGCATCACCAGCTCCGGTTGCTAGGGGCGAGGATAAGCGCGCGCGCTGGCAGCTGTTGCTATGGGAGAGGGAGTGAGAGCGGAGAGATACACCTGCCGGCGCGCGGACATCGACAGACGCCTGACATGCCCCGACTAAGAAATGCATTCGCATTAAAAAAAAAAAAGTTGCAGTGGCTTAGCTCGGCTATGCCAGGATATACGTAGCGTTAGCAAAGGTTCAGCTGATTATTCTTAGCTTTCCTGGTTGTCTCCTACGCTCAACCGCTAATTGCCAGGCAACTACTTCGGGATCCGATGAGTCAAGCTTCTCCGTTCTTCTGCCCTGTTGAGCAGCATTTGCGCTTTCCTTCTCCATGGCTATACCACACTGGCAAACGCCAGTCAGAAGCGCAGCGGCTCCAGCGCAGTGTCAGACGGCGACTGCACAGCGAGCGCGCGCCGGCGCCAGTGCGTCTACCACGGCTACGACGTCACTCCTCTGGAATGCGCAGACCGGCGGCGGTGAGTCGCGCGCGGCGGCGGCGGAGTGCGCGAGAGGTGCCGGCTCGGTGGCTCCGGTGCGCAAGCCGTGTGACATCACTGATCCTTGCGCATGCGCAGCACGGCTCTTGATGTGCCGCGCGAAACGGGCTTGGCTAGGCCAGTGTAGCTAACGCTACAAGAAGAGCCACAACGCTCCCCTTCGTGCTTAGCGTTCGCAGTCGGGGATCTTTGAATGCTATCGCGTTCTACTCTTACAGGCGAAGCTTAACCGTCTCCCAGTTTGTTCTTTCATCGTTTTCAATACCGCTATGACATTCTGCCTATATGAAAGTCGTCTTGAAACCGGAATTCAAACCGCTACATTCGCACGGATCCACTCTTCACCGCATTTCAGAGGGGATGAATCTACCACAGCTATCTTTGCTGCTCAAGCTGCCTGTGCGTGTTTCTTGAAAATATTTTTTCCTTGATAGGCATGAATATTTACAACTCGGAATATTTGTAGATAGCTTTCCCTATAAGGCATCCTTTTTAGTTATATAGGCTGAAAGATGAATTGCAAGGCCATGATTTTTTTTTGTTACACACTGTATGAGTCTACGAAGCTCCCGCACATCAGGCCTACGGCAATGCTACTCGGAAACGAACGTCCACTTGTAGCCCCTCTAGCAGAACAGTGCGGTGCTGGTGGAAAACAGTGCGCATGTGGAGAACACTCAGCAATCCAGAGTGCCTTCTTTGCACGCCGGACTTTCGTTACACGCCATCCGAGATATTCCCGCAATATAAACCGCGTTAAAACCATTTAGGTTGCAGCAATCGTGCATTGTATTAGGTCGGCCCTATAGCGTTTTAAAGCAATATTTTCTATCTACTTTTCTACCCAGTCACGCGCGCACACACATCCACACGCAGTGATAAATTGACAAACTAAGCAAATTTGGAGGATTCAAGATTAGGAAAGCTCAAGCGCTATAGGCACAAGACAGCTGAACTATCGGGATAGACTTGTTTCACCCTCTCCCGAAGATTTTGAAGCACACTGCCCTATTCAGCGAGAGGTGAAGTCTAGCAAGTATTGCTGAGCATTACCATTCGTGGAATGCAGTTATCTGATAGCCTCAATGAATACGGCTTGAACTGTATACTGCGATAAACTGCGTGTTCATATGCATGTGTATCTCCGCACTGTAAAATGAGGGGGCATGCCTCTGCAAGACTGTATTCACCCGTAGCTTGCACCATGCTCCTCCTATGTTATGGGACGGGCTCTTATGCCATTTTCGTAACTCTTATTGTGCATTTTCGCACATCCAGAAAATAAGTAGAAACGCACGCGTACACAACAAAAAACAGCACGTACAGGTTTATTCACCCAGCGAGTGAAGCGCAAGGACAGACACAGACATCTTTGCAGAACTCAGTATAGCTTAACCTATGTCAGACGATTCCAATGAACAATATAATAAATATGTTGCAGAAGAGGAGCACATGCATATTACATACACGACGCGAAGCACAGAGCGCCAGAATGGAAGAAAAAGGAGAGAAGTTCGTTCTTCGTGCAACTTATTCAGGTTTTATTTCTATGAATGGTCGCTGTAGTTCCAAAGCCACGTGAAATTAGCCGTGCGTTGTTCGGAACTCGCCCAGCGCGCATTTCTATGTTCACGTAAAAAAAAAATACAGGGCAGACGCTCTCTATCAGGAATGTAGTGGTAAGGGAAACAAAAACAAACAGAAGATAAAAAAAATAACAGAGGCCTTCCACTGGGGTGGAGATAAAAGACCAGCGAAGCAACATATACTATGATGGGAATTGTGTATTTCCAAATATGACTATTAAGATATGATGGTGTAATTGGTTATTTGAACTATTAAAGAATGAGAAATGTATATGATCCGGTGGTTTTCATTTATTTAGTAACCAAAGGGACCATGGCCTTGTGGTGGCTATGGTACACCGCCATAGGGTGCACGGCAAAGGTTGGCACCTTCTTCATAAACCCGTCACCAACGCCGCGCGCGTTCGGTGCGAACACCGGCAAAACGCCACCGCCGTCGACAGTTGTGCGCGTTGGTCGTTTGACCGCACACAGCCGCTGTCATAACGCTGGCTTCGTAACACAACGGCTAAACGCCGTTGTCGACACTGTAGGGGAGATGCGGGCGAGAGTGGGCACGCACACGCAGAGTCTAGGGTGCCTCGCGTTTGCTCTCCGCCGTGCGCTCGCTCCTCGTGAAAGCGCGCGTCCCTCGCCCTCGCGCGCTTTCACTCGCAGATAAGTCGCGTTTGCACATCGCCGTCTGCTCCACAACGCATCCACTTGCTCTGGACTCCTGGCCATGCCTCACTGCCGGGTAATGAGCGCGCACACGCGGTTGCTCGAGAAATTACGCTACGAGCTGCCCGGCACGACGAGGATCGGAGTCCAGATCAGGCGGGCTCCCCACTCACATACAGAGACGTATTAATATACTATACACCAGCTAGACACACCATGGATCCGCCACCGCTGTCGTTCTCGCGAGAGGAAGAGGTGGCGCTCCGCCAACTCCAAACAATCACACTTCTCAATCTCCTCTCCCAACATAAATTTTACCCTGACCGCTACGCAGACTCTTGCCCGGGCTGTACAAGCTCCCCCACAGCGTTAATTCCATGTCACGGTGGAGTGCACCGCAAAATTATTCCCTCCCCTGCCAGTCATCTTGCACCCCTTCCGCACCAAATAGCTGTGGGAGGATGCCCTCAGCGACGGGCCTCCCGAGGTCCGCCGGGCCCTAGTTCAACGGGCCCGTGCTGTCGCTGAGATCGTTCTAGGGACCCCGGACTAGGGGTCCCTCCCACACTCTTACTACCTTTTCTTTTTGTAATAAAATGTTTACTCTCTCTTGCACACCGCCGTGCGTTCGCTCTCCGTAAAAGCGCGCGTCCCTCGCCCTCGCATGCTTTCACTCGCATATACAGCATACGGCCAACGAGAGTTTTTTTTTTTTTTTCTATTGCCGGACGCGACCATCGAAGAGTGAGCCCTTAACAGCTTCACTGTAAAACATGCAGATCCAATGCACGTGTTGGAACCAATGCACATATTGTATGTGAAGGAAAGCTTTAGTACATAGTGTAAATAAATGCTTTACAACTAATGGCGATGTGTACAGTTGTTTCCCTACCTCCTATGTGACATTTATTAACATGGACTGTTTTTATGAAACCTCTTAAAGGTCACAACTTCATTGCCATGTCAGTGTTTGTGTTAATGAACTACAGTGCCCACAAGCCATGCCAAAATTATAAACGCCAAATCAGGAGAATGCAGACTGTGAGACGTATACGCCGCAATGTGAAAAAGGGGAAGGTCGAGAGACGAACGGTGCTGGCATGTTGATGCACAGAAAAGTAGGAGACTTTTCACGCAACATTCGAGAATTCTGTACCGCTTGTGTCACAGTGAGATACTAAACTCATTATGGAGGATTGGACAAGAACGTGAACACACCTGGTGGCAGAAACCGAAACCTTAAATCAAAGAAAATGAAGTAAAACAAAAATAACTACTATACACAATTCAACATTCAAATCACACATGATAGGCTTTAGAGATGACTGTGAGCTGATATTACAGCGGCAAGTTTTATGTAGCCGGCACGCAGAACAGAGGCGCACATACGTCATAGGCAGTGTCGCGTTATATAAGCCGCTTCCTGTGTGCGTCACTCGGCGGTATATATATATATATATATATATATATATATATATATATATATATACGCCACGACACTGACCGACCCAACAGCACCCAGCTATGCCTCTCTATGACCCAACAGCCAGGAAGCCACGCCACACTTGGCAAATTAGGACAATAAAGTTTATATCTAAAATGAAGCCTCGGCGAGTAGAAAAGTACGAAATGTCGAAAAATGCAACGCTGCATTTTGATATTTATGTCAGGCCGACATGGGCCTGAAGCATCGCTGTTGAGAGCACTCGAAGCTGCATATGGCCCAGGATGTAACTACAACTTACTTTAAGAAAACACGCGACGTATGCCCAATGTTAGGGTGTCGAGGAGAACTCGCGTGTTAATTTAACGGGGAACTGAAATAAGCTTTTCTTCAAACCTAAGTGCACACTAAATTGCTTTTTAACGCATGCATTTCTGCAAGATTTCTTAGTGCGACACAATAATGGAAACATGTAGAGTGAAATGTGATCCTTCCTTCTTAACACAACTTTCTCGCAGCCCGAGCGGCGCCTGTTGGAAAGTCTTATTAACTAATGATGTGATCTTACATTGAAAATGAAACTTTCTCTGAGAAGCCTTGTGGATTTTGCTCTTAGCGACTACTTGTCGTGCCAAACAGCGCATGCGCGAATAATCAATGTTGTAGCGCCATTTTTACAACACTCGGAGATGTGCCAGTGGCCGGCTTTGTTCTCAACTGAATTACACAGTGAAACAACAAACGAAACCTAACTTGTTTCGCTGTAACGAGTACACGTCATCACCTGAACCACACAGCACGCCCCCTCTATTGGTGGTGACCATTCGTAGTACGCATTCACGGTGCGCATTCGTAGTTTCCTACAGTAATTACTAAAGAAAATTCTGGCCCGCCGAACGTTAACGAACCACGGTAATGAGTGGTAGTACATGGATTTGTCTGACCTTCGCGCTTGTGGCTTTGCTTATTACGCTTTATCTGCCTTTATTGTCCTAAATTTGAAAGCAATCTACACTTGTATAAATGCAGAAGACCCTTATCAACACGCATAATTGCTGCTACTAATGCAGCTGTTGAGCCTGTCCAGGTGGCCAAACAAAACGCGCTTAGTCTCTGAACGCGCTCCCTTGCCCGCGAGAAATTCATAAGTGTGATCTATGCCACATGCCGATGCTGCTTCCATAGCTTAATAATTTCAGTATCATTCTTCTGTACTAGACGTCCTTTGTTCGAATCCGGCCGTCAGGCAATTTAATAGTGTTCATTTAATTATTTATATCACTGTACGCTGTTGACAATAATAAGCTTACAAAATCCCAAAACTGTTTGAAGCCCGAAGGACGAAATTGACCCAATTTCATCTACTAACCATCATTACCATGTTGGCTGAGCCAGCCCAACTGCAGCTCCCGTAGACAGAGTTCCCTCTAGTAATTATTGTATGACACCTTATGTGCCAAATAAATAACGGCTTAAGGGTTCATATGTGGCGTTTAACGCGTATGAACACTACTGCTAAACGCTTAAAGACAAAGACATTGAACAATTATAATAATATTGACCCTTTCAACCTTTTGTTTCTCACTAAAGCTCAAACCAGTGAACCACACATTCATGTTCACAAACAAATGAACGCGTCGGAATGCTCGAAGACATCTAAACAGTGCGCATCCTTCGCGATCGATGCAGCAAAAGAGCAGTAACTCTTTCAAGCCAGATTTATGAGTTCTAAGCCCGAGAGAGGCACGTGGTTTGGCGCTTTTTAATAACAACGCATCATGGATACGTCATGAGAAAGCGGTGCATCAACCGCAAATAATCCAGGTAACAAAGAAGCTAGGTAACACCGTGACAAAAATCGGCAGGCCTCCTAAACGAGTAAGAATCGCTGAGACCACGCTAGTCAAGCTGATTGCATATCACGCTAATCATCCGCTATATGGCCACGTCCTTCTGAATTATTACTATCGTTGTTCCTGTAGCACTCTCAAGCTTTATCTTTTGCGGTCACCTAGTTTGGTAGAGACCTTAAAGAGCCAAAGTTTTTCGTCTTTTCGCACTGCCCTTAAGATGACCCTTACAGGTTGGCAAATCTGTCAAAAGTGTCAAAGACAGGTTGATCTCGACGCGGTATCTGTCACCACTTGCCTATTTGTAAGTATAGATTTGACGAGTGTGCGCGCTTGGGAGAGCATTTGTTCCAGAGTATCCCTCATGGTAACGAACAACTGCCGGATGGGTGGCGTTTATAGATGTGCTGCCGCGTGGTTCAATGACATCAAAGGCCTGACATGATGTATGGGGCCTCGAAAGCTACAGGAGAGGGTAAGTGATACTGCACGGCGACTCCCGCTTGTTTGCTGTGGAATAATATTTAACTTGAATGTTCGTGGGCGTATTGTCTCGCGTATCACCTATTGTGACATTCGACATCCGACATTTATTTTAAAGCTGTATTGACCACATTCATGCACAAACACAGGACCTCGAGGGTCGTCCTAGCGGCGGCTTAAAGAGGCACTGTAACATATTCCAACAAAGGGACAAATACATTCGCGATACGCTTTCTGACTGTGTTGGAACACGTTACTAAGCTTCTTTAACGCCGCCGTTAGGACGACCATGGAGGTCCTAGTTTTGTGCATGAATGTGATCAATAGAGCTTTAAAATAATTGTTAGATGTGAAGTTTCACAGCAACATTTGATTGTAAGCGAAATTTTCATGGAACTGAGCTGAGCAAGCGCTGTCGTCGCGATCCCAAGCTAGCGCATGTTATAATACGTAAAACAAACTTGCCGTAAGGACAAATATGTGTTAGATGTATATACGGAAGCAGAACCTACCCTGCCGAGGAATTTTCTTTTTGCCGAGTTGGGAGTCACACATGCAGGTTAAAACAGAAAAGAAAACCCTAATTCGCCGCTGTCATTGTTGTTGCAGACGTTCCAGCCATTATGGTCACCCTTGTCATCATTATTGCTAATGGGCAACGGGCCTGTCCAGAGGGTCCACGATTGCGCCATAAGGCTCGGCCTGACGGTGCCGACGTGGACGCGGCCCGCCTCGGTCTGAGAAAACCGAGCTTCAGGACTCTAATAAAGTTTTGTGAATGAATGAATGAATGAATGAATGGTGCATAGGTTGGTCTGTATATGTACCTTGGTGAGCCAACCTTCAATGTTTGCCCTGCTGACGACTTAACTTCTACTTTATTGTCTAAAATAGTGTTGGCGCATCCAAAGTTGATGATCTATACTGTCGGAAAATAATTACGGCAAACGCCAAGCAAAGACTTTCTGTGCACGCATTTTAACTCGATTACGTGTACAGGTGCTGATCGACATTCTGAGCACACACACACACACACACAAACACACACACACACACACACACACACACACACACACATATATATATATATATATATATATATATAAATCCAGCGGGCTAGTGTGTACCGTACTAGTGTGTATGGTACTTCTACTGTCTATATTTTTACTTAACTAAGTTGTATTATAATACATGTTAGGCGTATCCTGCATAGTCACAAACCAACAGAGCGAAAAAAAAGGGAAGACAACCATCCCAGCAGAGTCAAAGGTAAACATCGGTCTGAAACAGCAACTTCAAGTTACTAGCGCTAGATTGGTTTGGATGAAGCTTTTTGACAGATGCAGAGCTTCAACCACCTAGCTATTTTTGCCTGTGACGCTGGCCGTTGTGGAGGCGAGCGCCACCGCTATGGCCGTTTCTTCCGCGATTTCCGATTTTCCTGTTTTAATGGTGCCGCTGGAAAGCGAGTGGCCCGCTTGATTTGAGGCGACCACTGCCATTTGTGGACCGTCTGCATATTCCGCTGCGTCTACATAGACCGAGGTTTTGCGAGTTCAGCATAGTTTTGAAACTTCTTATGGAGTGCTTTCGCTCTTGCATTCCTCCGCTGTCGGTGATGTTCGGGGTGCATGTTTCTTGGTAATGGGGGTATGATGACGCACTCTCTGATTTCTCTTGGGATGTCGAATTTATCCCCGCTTTATCCAGCGTACGTGATACCGAGCTTGTGCAGGATGTGTCTTTCCGTGCTGCTTTACGCCAGTCTTTCGTATTATGCAATTGTATGAGCCTCAATCAGCTCGTTTAGGGTGTTGTGCATTCGTAACACTTCGAACTTCTCGTTAGATGTGGTTATCGGTAGGCCGAGGGCTTGTTTATATGCCTTTTTGATGATGCACTCTATCTTTAGTTTTTCCGTCACGTGTAACTTGAGGTATGGGGTCACATGCACTATGCGGCTGACGACGAAGGCTTGGATGAGCCGCACTAGGTTGTGTTCTTTCATACCGTAGTTCTTGTTGACGATTCTTCGAATCAACCTGATGGTTTGCTGGGTGCTGTTATCCAGTATTATTATTGCTTCTCCGTTATATCCGTCCTCAGATATTCGGAGTCCCAGTATTCTAAGGTGTTGTACCTGGGGAATTGGGTGACCCCCTACCGAGATTGTGATGCTGCGCCGCTCTTGATTGCGCTTACGTCCTCTGCTTGTAGGTCTGTAGAGTAGTAGCTCCGATTTTTGCAGAGAACATTTTAGGCCCTTGTTCTACACGTATCTCTCTACCGTATCAACTGCTTGCTGTAAAAACCCTTCTATGTGGCTATGGCTTCCGCCCGTCACCCATAGGGTGATGTCGTCCGCATACAGACTGTGCTGAAGTCCTTCGATGCGTTCCAGCTCTGTGGGCAGGTCGAGCATCGCCACGTTAAATAGGAACGGGGAAAGTACCGAGCCTTGTGGTGTTCCCTTGTTTCCTAGGTCTATTTCTTCAGATTTCGCGTCCCCGATTGGCATTATGGCTTTACGGTTAGCAAGGAAATCTTTCACGTAGTCGTATGCTCTTTGGCCTACGTCGAGCTTTTGCAAGTTCCGCATATGGCCTCGTGGGTGACGTTATCAAACGGTTTCTGTAAGTCGAGACACAGGATGGCTTTTGCATCCAGGGTGTGTGTTTCAGCGTCTATGATTTGGTTCGTTAATTGCAGCATGACGTCTTGAGTAGAGAGTCTTGGTCTAAAGCCGATCACGGAGTGTGGATATAGCCCGTTATCGTCCACGTATTTGCCGAGACGCGTTAGAACCACTTTTTCCATTAGCTTTCCGATGTAGGACGTCAATGAAATTGGCCTCTAATTTTCAATGTGTGGCTTTTTGCCAGGCTTGGTTATTAATTTGATCTGGGCGGTTTTTCATTGCTGGGATATGGTCCCCTTCTCCCAACATTCGTTTATAAGCTCTGTGAGAGCGTTGTGAAAGAAAATAAATTGCACATTGTATAACCAAAGAACTGATTTGCCAGTGCACACCCATCTTTTGACAACCGTTATGATGTGGCTTCAGGCACTGTATAAGTCTGCCCAGTCACAAATGTACCTCTTTTAAGGGGGCGACAAGATTTCATGGCTATATTTTTTTGCTTTAGTGTACTTTTACCACTTCAGTAGGAAAACAAAACTGTGGTTTCAGCTAGTTGGTTTATTTAGCAAGTATAGGCATAGCCGGATGCAAAACCGTGGGCACGAAAGGGATTTGTAAAACAGGATGGTGCCCTTACCGATTTATGATTCACCTATTTGTTTGTCTTTGTGCACTACCCTGCCTGTGCTTATGCTTCGTTAGGCTTTGATGCAAGAATTCATCACATCCGATTTTTGTTTCACGTCTGAAACAACGCCACACTTCAGTTATAAAACTGGTCACAATAAATGGTCATCTAATTATGCCGGCTGCTTTTGAGAAGTGCAGCTTTCATGCCAGTGACACGGAGCAAAAAACTACCAAATGAGGCAAGAAATGTGATGCGCAAGATTTTAATGCTAGTGCTTCTTGCAATTTTATATTTATTTTGCCTCGCACAAGCTAATATTGTAAATTTAATTTTAGATATTTGTGCGGCCAAGGTACAACATTAAAGAAGAGAGTGGGTCAACAATCCAAGGAATTGTATTACTGACGACAGCAGAATACGAAAAATAGGTTCTAAAGAATAGTAAACTTGGATGGTTAGAACTGGTTTATAATTAACATCAGTGCGATAAAGGGGGAATGTGAAAGGCAGAACAACAGGAACATGACACTGACTATCAACTGACCAATTAATTTGTGTTACTGTCCAATTTTATAGTTGATATTGTTACACGGCTCTGCACAATATTGCTACTTGACGAGGAAGAGGAACGCGAGCTGGGGGCTGAAGAAGACGACGCTTCAGTGACTGACTGGTTGTGTCAATCATTGTCAATCGTGTAAATATTGTAAATATATTTTCCCGTCTTGCTTCTTCCCTCCGTCACATATTTGGTGGAAGTGCTGGGTACTACTGTGCACTACGGAGCTCCGCAGCGGACGTAGCCTGGCCACTAACAATATGACGAGCGCTTGAGCCGGTGCAGGGACAGCCACCATGCCGACAGGAGCAACCGCTACCCCAACGCCGACAGTCATCTTGTCCCAGCCCCGCGACCCAGGCACGTTTTCCGGGACCGACAACCTTGACGTCGATGAGTGGCTCTACATGTACGAGCTTGTCAGCGCCCATAACAAGTGGGATCCAACTGTTATGCTGGCAAACATAATTTTCTACCTGCAAGGCACGGCACGGGTCTGGTTTAGAAACCACGATGAAGAATTGACTAGCTGGGAGCAATGCAAGCAAAAGCTCCGCGAGTTATTCGGCAAGCCTGTTGGCCGTCAGCGAGCTGCGCAAAAGGAGCTTGGGTCTCGCGTCCAGACGTCGACCGAATCATACCTGACATACATCCAGGATGTTCTCGCCCTTTGCCGCAAGGTTGACGAGCGGATGTCGGAAGAAGACAAAGTGAACCATGTACTGAAGGGCATAGCGGACGACGCTTTTCATCTGCTCGTATATAAGAATTTTTCCACCATCGACGACGTCATTAATGAATGTCGACGCTTCGAAGAAGCAAAAAGTCGTCGCATCGCGCACCAATTCACGCGTCTTCCAAACACAGCTGCTACGTCGTCGTGCGAGGATCTTCACTCTCCGCTTCAGCCGCCAACGTCCGAGAGCCTCGTTCGTGTCGTTCGGCGAGAGATCGAAGCCGCGGCACCGGTTGGCTTCCAGACCTCTGCTACCGATTCTCGACCGACAATTTCCCTTGTGCAGTCTGTCGTACGCGAAGAGTTGGCGAACCTTGGCATTCAGTCTGTCTGTTCCGTCAACCGATCGGATACCTACGCCTTCCCTACGATCCCTGCTTCGCGACGCCAGTACCCCTCTCGGCCTTTTCGCAACCCAGCTGAATGGCGAACATCCGATGACAGGCCGATTTGCTTCAACTGCCGACGCGTTGGCCACATTTCCCGTCACTGCCGCAATACCTGGACGTCATCGCAATATCGGTCTGCGTCTCCGCCTTACCGCCGCTCACCCGGTACTCGACCGCCACCGGAAGATTCCACAGAGCCATACTACTCTACTCAGGCGTCCGCATCTACACGGCAGAGTCGTTCACCATCACCACGACGTCCCCTGTCTCGCTCACCCACTATTCGCCGTTCTCCGTCCCCCATGTACCGGCGCTCTACGGGAAACTGACGGGTGCAGCTCCGAGGGGTGACGCTGCTAGATCGACCCGGACTGCAATACCTCTACTGACCTTACCGACGGATAGGAATTTACTTGATGTGTATGTGGATGGTGTCCCTGTTACTGCTCTGCTTGATACCGGTGCGCACATCTCTGTGATGAGTGACCAGCTTCGTCGACGGCTCACTAAAGTCCTGACACCTGCGGCGTCCTGTGTTGTGCGAGTCGCTGATGGAAGAACACTGGCCACAATAGGAATGTGTGCCGCTCGTGTGGGCGTCGCTGGCCGCCAAACATCTGTATTATTTACTGTTATTCGAGAGTGTCCCCATGACGTTATTCTAGGCCTTGATTTTCTATCCGCTCACTCCGCACTTATCGACTGCTCCGCTGGACTTGTTCAACTCGATTTGCCTTGCCCTGACCCACCCGAAGAAGTTCTCAGCAGACTGTGCTCAGCTGAGCACATTCGACTCCCCCCACAAGCCATGACCTTCGTCCTCCACTCCCCCGATCCACCTGTGCCTGACGGTGACTATATTGTTTCTCCTCTCACGGACGTTCTCCTTGCCCATCACGTTGCTCTTCGGCACACCGTCGTCACTATCACCAACAACTCCACCTGCCTTCCTCTCGTAAACTTCGGCATTGGGGACCACGTCCTCCCGCAAGGCATAGCCTTGGGTACGCTGTCCTCCTCCCAAGATTCCCAGTTATCAGCCTTGACTGCTGATATTACGTCGTCTACCCTTGACTCTGCATCTTCTTTGCCGGCTGTCTATCCGGAGTTAACAAACATGATTGCTCCCGATCTTCCGCCACACCACGCCGACCAGCTACGCCATCTGCTTGCCTCGTTCAGCGACATTTTTGACCTGCATGGTCGCCCTTTAGGCCAGACCTCTCTGACGACACACCGTATTGACACCGGTGACGCACACCCTATTCACAGGCGACCATACCGCGTGTCTTTGCATGAACGCAAAGTCATTCACACGGAGGTCGAAAAGATGCTCTCTCGAGGTATCGTCGAACCGTCATCCAGTCCTTGGGCGTCCCCTGTCGTTCTAGTTAAAAAGAAGGACGACACCTGGCGCTTCTGCGTGGATTACCGGCACCTTAACAAGATCACAAAGAAAGACGTTTATCCTCTACCACGCATTGATGACGCCCTCGACTGCCTCCACGGTGCGAAGTACTTTTCTTCCATCGACCTTCGTTCCGGCTACTGGCAGATTGCCGTCGACGACTTGGACCGCGAGAAGACTGCCTTTATAACGCCCGACGGCTTATACCAGTTCAAAGTCATGCCGTTCGGCTTATGTAATGCTCCAGCTACATTTGAACGCATGATGGACACACTCCTGCATGGCCTGAAGTGGTACATCTGTCGTTGCTACTTAGACGACGTCATCGTTTTTGCTCCTACATTTGCCTCGCACCTGGAGCGCCTCTCGCTCGTTCTTTCGGCTTTTCGCACTGCTGGCCTTCAACTTAACTCATCAAAATGCCACTTCGGCCGCCGCCAAATTGCTATCCTCGGTCATCTTGTTGACTCATCTGGTGTGCGCCCAGACCCGGACAAAGTTAGTGCCGTACAGAACTTTCCTGTCCCAACCTGTACTAAAGATGTCCGGAGCTTCGTGGGTCTGTGCTCATACTTCCGCCGCTTCGTGCACAATTTTGCGGAAGTCGCCCGTCCTCTTACTGCTCTTCTGAAGGCAGATGTTTCATTTTTCTGGGGCCCTGCGCAGGCAACCGCCTTCTCGAAGCTTATCTCCCTCCTGACGTCTCCACCCATCCTGGCGCACTTCGACCCGTCTGCTCCTACAGAAGTCCGCACTGATGCCAGTGGTCATGGAATCGGTGCCATTTTATGCCAACATCAGCGAGGTCACGACCGCGTGATTGCATACGCCAGCCGTCTGCTTTCTCACGCTGAGCGTAATTATTCCATCACTGAACGTGAGTGTCTTGCGCTTGTCTGGGCAGTGGCGAAATTTCGCCCTTATCTATATGGTCGCCCATTTAAGGTCACCACAGACCACCATGCACTCTGCTGGCTTTCGTCCCTGAAAGACCCTACCGGTCGCCTAGGGCGCTGGGCGCTACGCTTACAGGAATACTCGTACACAGTTGTCTACAAGTCCGGCCGTTTACACCAAGATGCTGACTGCTTGTCCCGCCATCCAGTCGACCCTCCTGATGCTCCTGCGAGCGATGCTTCTGTATTTTCGCTATCTGCTTTTGCTGACCTCGCTACCGAACAGCGCCGAGATCCAACCATACGTGGTATCATGGACAAGCTCACATCTGGGTCAAGCGATCCCTCCCTTCGCTTGTTCGTACTCCAGGACGGCATTCTACATCGGCGCAGCATGCACCCTAGCGGACCTGAGATGTTGCGTGTCATTCCCCGGCATCTTCGTACCACTGTTCTGTCCCAGCTGCACGATGTACCAACTTCTGGTCACCTTGGGGAATCTCGTACGTACGACCGTGTCCGGCGACGATTCTTTTGGCCTGGTCTGTACCGATCTGTCCGCCACTACGTCGCTTCGTGTGAGCTATGTCAGCGCCGGAAGAAGCCGTCTGCGCTCCCTGCTGGTCGACTCCAACCTCTTGACATTCCTGCCGACCCCTTCTCTCGCGTTGGTGTAGACCTCCTGGGACCTTTCCCCACATCTACCTCCGGCAATAAGTGGATTGCCGTCGCAACTGATTATACAACTCGGTTTGCGATCACCAGAGCCCTCCCAACCTCCTGCGCAACAGACGTAGCCGACTTCCTGTTGCACGACATCATTCTTCACCACGGCGCTCCTCGTCAACTTCTTACCGACCGGGGTCGCTACTTCCTCTCTACAGTTGTGGCCGACTTGCTCCGCTCCTGTTCTACCAAACACAAACTTACTACTGCATACCATCCGCAGACGAACGGTCTTACTGAGCGGCTTAATCGAACAATAACGGACATGCTCTCCATGTATGTGTCTGATGACCATCGTGACTGGGATACCGCTCTCCCTTTTGTCACATTCGCGTACAATTCCTCGCGCCACGACACTGCCGGTTACTCGCCATTTTATTTGTTGTACGGCCGCGATCCCGTATTGCCTTTTGACACAATACTGCCTACCTCTCAAGAGCCCGTGTCTGAGTATGCCCGCGACGTCATTGCCCGAGCCGAAGAAGCACGCCAAGTTGCTCACCATCGCCTTTGTGCTTCCCAGATCAAACAGAAAAGCATTTATGACAGTCGTCACCGTGACGCTGACTATGCTCCCGGGGATCTTGTCCTTCTATGGTCTCCGACCCGCCGCGTCGGCCTCTCTGAAAAACTAATGTCTCGCTACTCCGGTCCTTATCGGGTCCTTCGCCAGGTGACCGACGTGACCTACGAGATCTCTCCGGTCACACCTACTACTCGCTCCCTCCAGACTTCCCATGACATCGTTCATGTCAGCCGCCTGAAACGCTACCAGTCCTCTTCTACCTAGGAAGCACCGGGACGGCGCTCCCACGCCGGGCGGACATATGTTACACGGCTCTGCACAATATTGCTACTTGACGAGGAAGAGGAACGCGAGCTGGGGGCTGAAGAAGACGACGCTTCAGTGACTGACTGGTTGTGTCAATCATTGTCAATCGTGTAAATATTGTAAATATATTTTCCCGTCTTGCTTCTTCCCTCCGTCACAATATGTTACTTCATGGTGAACGTTTGTTGTCAAACAAAAAGAAGGAACTCTCAAGATAATGTGAAAAAATAAATTCAAACAAGCAAAAAACCACTTCTTCACACAGCTGTCTTCATCTCAGCAGAACCATATTTAAATCAATTAGGACAACGTATAGCTGTATATTATAGCTTGATTCTTCTTTATTAAGAATGCTCCCATAATTTCTCCTGGCACTGAGTCACGATGCCAGTACAGGACCTGCACCTTCTTGATCCGTGGCTGGCATTTACAGGCCCAGTAGTGCTCTGCCAACTGCGAGCACATTACTGCGTTGATATTGTGCTGTTTTTGCTAAGGCACTTATTAGAACGCCTCCCAGTCTGCCTGATGTAGATACAGCTACAAGATAAATGTATCTCATAGATGGTGGTGGCGCATATTCATGTAACAAACATGATGGCAAACGTCGTGCCAAATCTTTGTTAAGTGCCTTTCCTCTGAATGTCCCTCTCAACACCTGCAAAGTGTGAGCCAAGTCATTACGTGCTGAGAAAATCAAGTCATTTCTGTGCTTTGCACGACATTCTTCAAAAAATAGGAGAAGCCATGAACATAATGCACCACTGTCTTCCTAGTAACATAGTGTTGGACTGAGTCTCACATGTCACACTTTAAACTTTTATACTTCAACTTCTACTTTCACTGCATCTCCAAACTTTCACCTGTAAATAAGAAGACTTGCGCGAACTCAATGACCACAAACGATAAACTCTATGACTCGGAAGAAGTGCCTAGAAGGGACTCCTGAAGTACTGCTCAGACCACACTACACTAGTGAAAAGTGAAATTGCCAAGCCTTGAATAGCAGCAATCTTGACAAGATCTCATGTCCACCTGATGGAATTCAGCGCCGTGGCGCAGATCATGAAACCTAAGAAATCTAGATATCCAGAGTAGCTAATAAGTAAAAATTGGAAATTCTGTTAAACATTTACCTGCAGGAGCGGCTCAGTCAGCTAAGGCGTTGCGCTGCTGAGCACGAGATCCGGGATCGAATCCCAGCCGCGGCGGCCGCATTTCGATGGAGGCGAAATGCAAAAACGCCCGTGTGCTTGCGTTGTAGTGCACGTTAAAGAACCCCATGTGGTCAAAATTAATCCGGAGCCCTCCACTACGGCATGCCTCATAATCACAACTGGTTTTGGCACGTAAAACCCCAGAAAGAAGGACTGTTAAACATTTGAAAGTTGTATGTGCCAGTACTCCTCCCAACACAATGGTTTCCATGCGTAACAAGAAGGCAGTAGTGTTGTACATATACGGCCTCTCTAATTATTTGAAGATATAGTCGTGGCAAGGTACCGAAGCGATTTGATGTTCTTTGCAAGAAAAAATATTGTTCTTAGCAAGCACGAAAACATTCCCCAACGAGGCAGGCCACCATGTTTTCTACATGCGCATGTGACTTTGTCAGTTAGATACCTTTCTCCTGCAGGTGTATCTGCATAGGGCAAACCGGAAGTTATTTTAACAAGTGGTGCAATGAACACCCATGTGTTATTAGGGCAGCAATGTAGTCGCATTTGACAGTGGGCTAATGTAGCTGGAGAAGGTGCATGCGCTTTAGCCTGCATCAAGACCAAGTAGCACACGAAATTATGAAAGCATTCAGCAAAAAAAATCACACAGCAAGATGTACCAGCCAGCCTCTATTGTCATCATTGATACAGAAATGACGCTACTACAATGTAGATAAATGTGTGAAGTGGCGTTCTTTGCTGGATGTGGCCTTTGCCTTCCTTTTGCGTCCTTGCATTGCTCCTTTGTGTATGGCTACGAACATGTTTCATGAATTAGCATGTCAGCTGTAAAAAGAGGCAGCACCACAAGTATGTTTGCCTGTTGACAATTGGTACCATGTTCCTCTTATTTCTGGCTTTCTCAATCCCTTTTCTTGCGCTGTTATGAAAATAAGCATCAGTCATTTAAGCATACAAGAGAGCTTCAAGTTTGGATAACATTCAAAAGAGAAAGAGAATGTATAATTAATGCTGCTTCATCAGTATATTGCATACCAATGGCAAAAGGAAGCAGCGAAACATGTTAAATTGTGGTGAAAGTTCACGGAAGTAGTTTGAATTATGTCATATGCGTGAAAGTCATGAAACGGAAAAGATAATGGTTTTAAAAGCAATAATCCCCACTTCCCAGATCAGATCATTAGAATATGTATCTGTACGAAATCAACAAACTGTCACGTGATGCTTATGCTTATGAGAAAAACAATTATACAATGGAAAACAAGAATACCGCAACAGTTATGAAATGCGTCAGTGCGCTATGGCAATAGCTGTCTACGATGTACAATGCGTGAGAAAGGGCGATCGCGCGATCCCGACAGCACCAGGAAATTACTTTCATGAGGACGCCAACAGTGAAGTCAAACTTTCTGCCGAAATACAATCAGCTTTGGATCCAACCAAATAGCAGCTATGATACGCCTCTGTGCCGCGTTAACACCGACCTGAGATAGTGCTGGATAACCACGGCAAGATGCGCAGTCAGAAAAAAAGTCACAGGCCTGCGCGGCACACGCAGCACCGTCACAGCGCAAGCTGGTTGAGCGGCGAAGAGTAGCTCCAATTTCGGCACCATGCACAACAAGGTCTTCGCGGCAAAGTGTCTTCGCCTCAATTTTGATGAGAACGATCTGAGCTGTCCGCCAGGCGTCGACGGTGAGTTGCGGCTTGTAATGCTCTCTGCACTGCAGTCTGCTGAGCCCGATGATGCCTGGTTGTAGACGCGCACGTAGCTCTACGATTCACTTCTTCAGCAGCGGTTCGTATACCTTGCGAGGAGACGCCATAACGTGTACCGAAGAGGTACCCATAATACGTGGCGCACATCTAACATCGGGATAGCGTTGATTGCGCGCCTCGTCTGAATCGCATCTCGTCGCACGCGGCGGTTGCAGGCACCTTAACTAGATAGCTCCACCATACTGGCGGAGGCTCCGGTCGTCTGCGCCTGCGCGCCGGCCTATAGGGCTCGTCTAAAGGGGATTTTTCTGTGGCCTGATACAAAGCACTTGCGTGGCTTAGTGGTAAAGTATCTGAATCCCACGCAGCGGGCCTGGGTTTGATCCCGGCGGAGAGCGGGAATTTTTTTTTCGAACTTCCGGCGATAGCGGTTACGCGGTGGTGGCGGCGGCATCATCGCGACCCGAAACGGCTATTGGAATGAGCCCATAACAGCTTACGCTGTAAAAAGGGGGTGCAGCCATACATGATAACTATGTGAAATATTATAACCAAAACTAGATGTGCGGTATTACATGAAAATATACAACACATTTCTAAATATACTGTACTCTCAGTCATGAGCATCCATACGTTACATAGGACGTTATCAAACGAGCTGCGGTCTTGTAACATGGATGAAAAAAAAGTTTCTTGCACAAATTACTTTACCAGTCTCATACTTAGCTGCTCATCTGGTAACCTACGGCATATAAGTACATGAGTTTTGTGCTTGAAATGCGTTTTCTGGCCAGTAATGTTGTGCATCTTTCTCTTCAATCGTAGTGTCAATACTTTGCGAGTTTGTGCATGTTTGTCCGTCGTTTAATTTACCATTGTATACTTTCATTTTTTTAAATGTTGCCAATTGAAAATAATGAACATTTCTCACTGCATTAGCGATGAAATGTTAAAGAAACTGTTTATGTATTATGGCAAGATGTGTTGTAAAGTTCATGAAAATCTAGGTTATCTGATTGTATGTGTGTAACACTATGTTTTTCGAAATTTTACTCTGTCTGTCTTGTGACTGTTTGATCAATAAAAATTGTGACCTTTGAAGAAAAGTCACCGGCCTGCGCGGCACACGCAGCACAGTCACAGCGTAAGCTGGGGAACCGGCTCAAGATTAGCCCGAATTTTGGCACCAGTCTCAACAGGGTCTTCACGGCAAAGTCTCTTCGCCTCGTTTTGACGAGAACGATCTGAACTGTCCGCCCGGCGTCGACGGCGAGCTGCGGCTTGTAATGCTCTCTGCACAGCAGTCTGCTGAGCTCGATCAAGCCTGGTTCTAGCCGCGCACGTAGCTGTACTATTCGCTTTTTCAGCAGCGTCTCGTACCTTGCGAGGAGACGCCATAACGTGTACTGAAGAGGTATGCACAATACGTGGCACACATCTCACATCTCTTGACCCGTGGCACGGTATGTTAGTGCTGTTGATGATGAACATCATCATGATTGTTTATTGGAATCTTCAAAACGGGCTGGTGACAAATAGTCACTTAGCCCGCTTGAGTGAACCAGGTACAGTTACATGCAGCACGCAATTGCTATACGCAACTTATTATGTCGGGCACGCTGCGTTTGCAGGCACCTTAACTAGATTGCGCCACCATACTGGCGGAGGCTCGGGCAGCTCGTGATCACGTTGATGGCGCACCTCGTCTGAATCGCAACTCGTCATCTGCGCCTGCGCACGCGGCGTTTGCAGGCGCCTTAGATAGATGGCGCCACCATATTGGCGGACACTCGGGTCTTTTGCGCCTGCGCAGCTGCCTAGGGAGAGTGTATAGGGCATTTTTCCGCTGCCCGATAGCAAGCGCTTGTGTGGCTCAGTGGTAGAGTATCTGACTCCTACGCAGCGGAAGCGAGTTTGATCCCGGCGGGTACCGGGTACATTTTTCGCATTTCCGTCGATAGCGGTTAAGGTACGTACATACTAGCAACGAAAACGCGCGCGACACGGCGCGCGCGGCACAAATGCGTTCCGAAGGTCACACTGACCCGCGTTTTGCGAGACGCGGCAATCACATGACACCACCTGACGTTCTGTTTTGCCTCGTTCCCTTCCGAGACTTCTCGTGAAATCGCGCGCTCCGTTCTCCGTTGCAGTTGCTTTGTTGTTTCGGCGTTTCACTGGGAGTCGCTCAAGCTCAGAGAGGTCAGATCTGGATTACGTATTGGTGACTGTGAGCATTACAATCTTAGCATGTTCTTTGCTTGTGCGACCATGGTGCGACGCCGACGTGCCAGAAAGCGGATAGCAGCATGGGAAGGCTTAACGAAAACGGTCTCATTGACGGGAAATGGCCTCTGAGATTTTACGGCGTGCGCGTCGCTGTTCGATCTCAGAGCCCATACATTATGATTCTTTGCTTGTGCGACAGGTGGTGCCACAACTGCGCGGCTTGCTTCTGATCGGTGCTCGTTTCGCGGCTGCAGCAAAAAATGGGTCACGCACCCATTCGAGCGTTTGCCGCGTTGCTGCCGCTTTTCATGAATCTTACCGCGCGCGGCGTGTCGCGCGCGTTTTTGTCGCTATTGTGGACGTACCTTTACGGTCCCCAGTGAATACCTTTACGGTCTCCGGCGGACACCATCGCGAACCGGAACGGCTATCGGAATGAGCCCATAACAGCTGACGCTGTAAAAAGGATGTTTCATTCGAGTGACTCGGCGACTAAGCATCAAATCCAATTCACCAAGCATAAGTGCAGGAGCTGCTTATGCTAGAATTAAATATCCCCGACATGTAAGTGTTGTGAATCGCCTCTGATGTGACCATGACACTACATAGCGAGTGCGTTCAAACTTCACACAACTGGGAGGAATACAGGCACTCGGTGAGGAGGAGCAGAAGCACTCGGTTCGGGGGAGTACTAATACTCTTGTGGGGTGGAGTACAATCACTCTGCTAGGAGGAGCACAAGCACTCTGGGGGAGTGGAAGCACTCGGTTTGGGGGGAGTACTAATATTCTTGTGGGGGTGAAGTATTCGTACTCTGGAAGAGTTCTACCACTCTGTTTAGGAGGAGTACTAATACTCTGTCCGAAGGAGTTGCTGTACTCTCCGAGATGTAGGCGTTTTACTCCTGAAAAAGGAGTGAAATATGGGACAAGCAGATACTCCCTCAAAGACAGTTCCTGGAGCTCTCCTTGTTTTTAGAGTGTAGGGTTAGCTCCGTTGGGTTAGCTTCGACACAAATAAGCCTGACTTTTCAGATATAGGTGCTCACTCGAAAAACATTTTTCCGTTTTCCTGGCTTGCATTTATGCGCGTGGTGACATACAGGTCAGGAAATAAATAAAAATCTAAGATGAAAACTCACGAAGTAACACATGCTGTGCATCTATTGCCTCGTAATTTTCAAGAGAAACCGCGTTCATACCTTTCGCTTGTGAACGAAGTGACGGCCTAGTTCTGCACAATCGAAAGAAGCTGACGTTAAATTGGTGGGAATTAATTCAAATCTTCTGAGATGAAATGGAAGCGCCTTAGATGGAGTGGAGAACCAGTAGCGAGAAGGTTTCGGTTACCCGCAGATTGTTCCCCGCACTTGAAGACCTATATAATCTCTGAAATAACGCAGCGCTTCCCATCTAGACGATCGTTCATGACATTACGGCTCTGTAAACAGAAGTAGGTGCAATAGCTATGATGTAAAGCTTGTGAAGATTGGTCCTACAATCTGGGACAAAATTCACGAACATTTTTTTTCCGTTAGAGTTGCTTTTCATTGGCCGGCTGCCTACACTTATATTGACGCGAAATAAGTTGGCACGTGATGACACTGGCCCCTTGAGGCGAGAACAACAAAGTTCGTGGTTGCGCGCGCACTCACCGATGATCAGTCATTGCTAAAGGCAGACAGTTTTTGCCAATCTGTCGCAGGTGAACTCATTTAGCTTAAACTAGCTGGGTGACATCATCATTTAGCATATATTGAACGTGATGCATAACCGCCTCCCGCTCCACAGGTGACATGCGGTACGGATGCTGACGAACAGGCCGCGCTGATTCCTCTGTAACTATCCGGTGTTGCGTAACGACGGTGCACTGGACTTTAAAGTTCGAGGAAAATAGAGAATTCTGTCAATAGGAACAGCAGCTGATCCTTCTGTACATCTGCTAAGTCAGCTATAATGTAGACGCGGGTACTCAAGCTGGCGTGAGTTGTTGCATGCATCCAGTGAAGTCACTTGTAATGTGCCGACGTCGGAGAAGTGAGCAATGTCATTGTCGTGCAGGAACGCTACAGTTGTACCTTGAGGGACAGGCTGCTGTCCTCTAATGCTCTGCAGATTCCGCATTGCTGAAGTTTGTCAACAAAACTTGCGAGCACTTATTTTGTAATCGAACAAGGCCTCGGGCGATGCAGACGTGGTTTTCAAGCAGCAGCGGGATATTTGCCTCGGCAATATAACCTCATACTCATCGAATGCATTGCAGGTTACGAGGGTGAACGCGGTGCTCCTTGGCGGCATCGTGATGTTCTCGTCGACAATCCTCAAGGCGTAGACATAAATGTCGTCAGTGCTGTTCCCTGCTAAGGCCTGCTTCATGGAAAATGTTACCCGCGACTTTTGTAAGTTAATCGCGGCTCCATTAGCCTGCAGGAAGTCCATTCCAGAATTAGGTCGTTCGAACAGCTTGGGAGGATAACGAAATTCTCCGAGGTGAGTAAACCCACGAATGTTCACTCCCACTGTGCATATTCCTACCGGGGTTAGCAGATGATCTCCTGCAGTGCGAATTTGCGACCCAGTCCACTCGGTAGAAACTTTCTTCGTCTTGAGGATAAGGTCGATGCTCATAACTGAGGTCATTTTCACAGCTGTATGGCCTCTGCTGTTCAATAATAATTTAGCGTAAGCTTTTTTATTAATAACGGCTCTGATATAAATGCTAATGGAACAAGGAAAGGCGCTTCAGTATTTTTATGGTGCTGTGAACCACAGTATTGTTTTAAATGCAAGAGCCAATCTTTGGCTACCCTACACTACTTTAGTCTTCATTTTCTGCTTCGATAGACTGATCGCTCAAAAAGAACTTTTCGAAGTAAATTAATTGGCCTCGTGGCATCGTCGTACGACAAGCTCCTCCTCAGCAACACCTTTAGTAGGGAGCAACATACGTAATATAATAAACATGACAATCATGACGTCCTCCCTATGTAAGGTCCACAGCATAAAAACTCGGCTCCGGCACGCCTAAAAAGTGGAGGGGCTGGACATGTGCCCACGGCGAGTACCAGGAATTGCGCTTTTGTGCCCAGCCTGCCCGACCCGAGCGGATACATAGAGGTGCCTAGTGTTGCGGTTCCTTCGCTGGACTCTATTCGGGAATGTTCAAACTCGTTTTTCGAGTTGAGGTAGGGCTTGACAGAGGGAGAGAGACGAGTGATATGAAGAGGACTCTCCGAACGTGAGTTCAACCAGGCGCTTGTCAGCCGAAGCGAGTTAGACAGGCCCCTGCATACCGAGTGCTAAGTGAATGCATTTTACACGCCTTGCTGTAATATATTGTTTTCTAAGAAGATCGTCGCAAGTTTTGGCGGCGACCAAGACCGACCACCTGGCAACCACCAATAGGTGGACGAGGAGAGCTCACAGTCTGCGCCCGAGTGGGAGGCGTGAGTGGAAGAACCACCAAACTGCGCATTTTACTCCCGGCGGCCCTTGTTGCTTTCGACGCCTGCGTAAGCAAAACTAAGACTTTCAGGGTTGTATATCTTGACTCTATGAGGAAGCCGCCATTTGTGCTTGAGAAGCTGAAACCCCCTATTACAATATGAGCTTCTGTTTTGATTCGGCGACATTCTTCTTCAACACAGAAAGAAGAGGAGATTTTAACTCTTTCTCTACATTGGGGAAAATAGGTGTCTTTTGTACGTTACGGAATTTTTTTTTCTGAACGAACTACAGCACTCAATGTTTAATGCATTACATAAACGGAAACAAATTTAATGCACTTTTCGCGCATACAAGTTTTATTAACGAGATATAAGTCACAAAAAGATATCAATTGTTAAATTCAAGATTGTGAGATAAAATTGAACAAAGTTTGTAAAGACACGCTTGCATCCACTAAGAAATCCGTTGTTACGAAAAGTATGAGACATACAAAATGTATTGCCGTCTATTAGGCACTATCTCCGAATAAATCAAAATTTCTTTATTGAACAGGTATTTCGATACAAAACTTTCACTGCAAGCACTACATTTGGGCGTTCCGGACTGCGGCCGCCGATGTTCCACTTTGGTTTGCGTTGTCGTCGCCTTCAGACTCAAACTCCGACAAAAATTCAACGTCCTCTGACACGCTGCTATTCGATGTATCGGTAAGATAAGGCGCAGAGGCAGCGGAATCGCAATATCTGCGACCTCCCGAAGCGCGTGCGCCGTTTCCGGAGCCGCAAAATTTGCGTTCTGCTTTGACGATCGCAAAACTTCAGAGCACGTTTAAAAATCACCGCGCTGAGGGAAAAATTGAACTGCTTAGAAAACAAAAATATAGTTTTTCCCCTTTCGCGACAGATGGCGCAGTGTGTCCGTGAGCGGCGTGGAAGGTCTCGAAAGTGGCGTTTCAAGCCATCGATAGCGGGCGGCCATTTTTAACAGCAAAGCTGAGCCGCTATTCTGGACATTCCGCCATTTTCTTCGAGGCGTGACGTAGGCGCGACGCTTACAAAATGGCGCTAATAGCCCCGTTTTGCTTTCTTAACGTGACGCAATTTTGACGTTTCGCCTAAGAAACTGTAATGTAGGCATTGAACCTAGCATTCTTGATAAATCAAAACAGTTTTCCTCCCCAGTAAAAATAAAGCAGCTAGCTCAAAGCGTACGATTATATCATAAAAATCGCTTTCCCGCTTCCGTCGTCTGCATGCGCAAAACCTGTCGTCTGCTTCATTAGCTAGGATGCGTGTCCTCGGGAAACGGAATGAGTCATCGTATATTGGCGCCCACGCGCTTGCTTTCTACCTTGAGACAACATATACGCGACCTGCCAGTGATGATCAGCGCACGCTCTAGGCCGCGTTATCGCTATCTCGTGAACCGCAAGTGACTCAGCCCGACTTGTCTGGCTGAGAAGCGGCCGAATATCATCGATAGCGTTGCGCGCGCCACAGGTATCCGCTTGCGCGACGCAAGCACCGGCACTGCCATCTCTTGTTCACTTCGCTGCTTACTCGCAACGCGAGAGGAAACTTCAAGACGCCGCTTTGCGTACAATTATTTTTATAAATTAAAAAGTCGCCGTTGCCATAGCCTTTGACGACGCTAAAAGACATTAATATTGGTTACAATACAAACGCAGTAGCGAAAAGTACAAAAATTCGCAAGAAGTTTGCTATTTTCAACCAATATTATTTCAAATAAACGTGTTTTAATAGAAATCATGGTTCAAAACACAAATGCCAACACCACCCGAGAGCGATGCAAATGCTATGAGCACGCGTTGTGAACAAAATATTTTCATGGCCCCAAATGACAGGGGAAATGCGGCGATACGCATGCCTCTCGACTGACACTGCATATGGCCGCTCATCACCATAATTCGCTCGGCTCGTCGCACCACAAATTATGGTGGAAAATCTGTGCAATGGCGGCCCAGCGCAACGTCACGCAACGTCAAATTGACGTTCACGAAACGGCCCCTCCTGTGACGTTCTTCACGGGATATTCTTTCAGCCAATCAACAACTGACATGCCGGATATCTTGGAATGCCACCACATATTCGCGAAATTGCAGATGCATTCCACGGGCTTCTGCACGCTACCGTACACTTTCTTTTTAAAGCGCTAAAGTCGCAATATTGGTGCCAAGGACCACAAAAAAGTATTAGTCGATAAAATTTGCAGCTCCACGTCACGTTTCGTCATTGTGACGAAAACGCAAAATTGCATTTTGCAAAACTTCCGTTTCCCGGCACAAATTTAAAAACACTTGACCTCTGGACAGCCAATGAGACAGCCAAGATGGCGGATAATGGCGGCCGTGCAGCCGCCATGCCTGTCCAGAATAGAGCCTCGGTTTAAGCCAGCCGTAGTTTGTGGTTCGTATCAAAAAACTGCCGCGCAGCAGCCATGGCAACTAGGAGGGCGGCGCGGCGCATGCGCGCGCGGTCTCCTAATCGCCAGCTCGCTCCCTTCCCTTCCCGACCCCCGCCTCTCATCTCGCCGCGGCGCGCTGAGCCAGGAGCAAAAAAAAAAAAAAAGGCGAAAGCTTGCACCAGGCCCCGGAAAGTAAAGCGAGTTTCAGTTTCAAGGAACGTCCATTTTGGTTTCAAGGCAGTTCTTTGTCTTAATTCTCTTTTTGTGAATTTTAAATCGGGCGAAGCGCGGGACGTGGTCGCCATCGTGCGTCCGTCGAGCTTGCCTCCGCTCACCCTTGCCACTCGCTCAGCGATATCACAAATCAGATCGCACTTCGTCGTCAGCTGCTTCGGTTGTCGTCCCAAGTGTGAAGATAGGAAAGATAAGACAGAGAAGCTTGATCAGGCGTGCAACGCCAAGAGGAGACCTGGTTTCTACCAGGTCGACGAAGCATTAGACGAAGATAGCTAAATCGGGGCATCACATATGTTGCTCGGCTCTGTGGTATTCGAACACCGAAAATTCCAGTTCTGCGATTTTTTTTTCAGGTTTCCTAATGCCCACGGGTAAGCACAAGTATTTCACAGTATTTTCCGTGCAGGTATTCATCTTACATGAGTAAACCAGTTCTGTGCAAGCCTGAGTGTACTGACATAAGAGCAGTGTCGCTGACTGATTCGTCATAATGGCAGCACATCTGTTGCAGGTGAAATACTTGTAATGAAGGGTTTGAGTGCGTGTTTTTGGGATATTAATTTTGTTCACTCTTTGTCGAGATGCACACCCAAGGTTAAAAAAAAGAAAAGAAAGAAAGACGCAGCAGCAGTGGTTAATAATTTTCGCATTGGTTTGGATCTTCAGGAATACATTTTCACTCATTATGTACAAATTTCCGTTGTGAATGAAAATTGCTTCTATACATTGTCACTTTCGCACTGCGTAGAGGTCAATCTTTTTCCAGTACCGAATCTGTGAATAAAAACAAAAGCGTTCAACTTTTGTTGGTGTTGAGTTTAGGCTGGCCGAGAAATCGGCTGGTTCAGTGGATCCACTTCACAACACACGAACAAAATTAACGATTGATGGTGCCAGGAAGGTATTTTCTTTATGCTACACCCCCCCGCCCCCTTATATTTGTGGACTAGTTGAAGTGGAGCCCTAAACGTAACCTCAAGTTAGAACTTTCAAAGCGACCACTTTCAAGAAATGACGAAATGTAATGTATTAACCCCGAATATTGGTAATTAAAACGGTTCGCAACATAAATATTCTTCATTATAATTGCTTGGCATTGGTGCGTACGATCAATGCCCCAGTGGTTTAGAAAATGAATAGCAGCTTGCTAGGTAAATCTGGTAAGAAGAAAGCGTTTCCTATTAGACCGCACACTTCAGCGGGTTCTGCTCCGCTATTTGGCCAATATCACCGTACGACCAGTGGACCTGCAAGAGAGCACGAACACAGTCCGCTTGCATGCGAAGTGGGAAAGGAGGGCTTCAGCCGCAGTACTCCTCCTCCCGGCTGCACACTCTGTCCCTCTACCTTCTGACCTCTTCAGTAACGTCATGGAGGCATTGTTTTGTTTGCGAATTATTTTCAGTAGGATATCCGGCAGCCGCCAGTGGTGGAAGCGGCGCTGCCGCCGCGTATCGGCATGGGACCAAGCGTCCCATGGGAGGTATAGGGAGTTTCCGGCCCCTGCTTGCATTAGGCCGCAGAAAGCTCAAGACACAGCGAATCTGGCCGATTGATATCAAGCGGCTAGCCTCCAACGCGTTCGGCGTCGCCAAGCAGCAGCGTTTTTGGCACTTTGCCAACCTTGGTTAGCCTGCCTGCGTTTGTGGCATGCCAGGAACGCTGTCACTCGCAGCGCCGACGCGTCCAGCGCTAGTCACGCGAAATGCAGCCAACGCGTTAGGCATCGGCAAGCAACAGCGTTCTTGGCACTGGGCCAACCTTGGTTAGCCTGCCTGCGTTTGCGGCATGCCAGGAACGCTGTCGCTCGCAGCGCCGACGCGTCCAGCGCTAGTCACGCGAAATGTCGCGAAAGAGAAGGTACCTCCGAAAATGATCGCTCGAGAATACCTTTCTACATGCGTAGTTAAGTTAAACCAAGTGAACACCTAGCAGCACCCAGGTTAATACCTAGCAGTAGCCGCCAGTAAGACTTTTTTTCGACAGTTTTCGCTGTGCCAAAGCTTTGCACGACCGAGTGCAATATTGCCAGTTTTTTTTTCATTCTCCTTTGACAATCGCGCAACTTCGGAGCGCGTTTAAAAATCACTACCTCGAGGGAAAAAAGCGAGCTGCTTAGAAAAATAAAATATAGTTCTCCTCCTTCCCGTCCGATAGCGCAGTATGTCTGTGAGTGGCGCGGAAGGTCTCGATGGCGGCGTTTTAAACCATCAATAAAGGGCTAACCATGCCCAATGGGCGCGGTACGGAAAGAGTTAACGTAGAGAAAGCTGGAGAGATCGTCCTCGAGACCGTGTCTCTTGCCTGCTACTCCTCACCGGGATAAGGGGAAGTGGGATATGTACAAGTGAAAGAGAGGTAGGCGACAAGTGAATATGGTATAGTACAATTAGCTATTATTTACACGTTCGCTAATACGCGGATGCGTGCTTAACACGGTCAATCAATGCCCGGTGCTGTGACAAACACGATCTAAAGGGCAAGCTGTAATCACTACTCACCACGGCCAATGAAGATTTCAGGCTGTGCAAAGCATCAGCGATAGCACCCATCATTATTTTTCCCCCTCGCGACACTCCTCCCCAACCGTGGGGCAATTACTATCAGGTCCATGACGCCAATTTTGTGGACGGGGCTTTCGGAACATCCTCAATTCGGGAAGCACCACTGCTCCTCCTGTGCAATGCTTCTCATCAAAGCCTGGGTACGCCTATTCTTATACCAGCACGCGAGATTTGTCTCTGTGAGGGTAATAATGCACTTTGTAAATTCGGTTGACTCAGAAGAGATGTTGTCCAAATTAGTGGTGTATAGCATGCGTGCGGAAACACTGCTCTTATTCTTTCACTTTTGCTGGTTTAATCCCATTCTTGAGAAATTGTGCCACTATAGCACCAACCGAATCGGCATCGGCAAAAGCCAGCGCGCTTGACGCCGTGCCAGGAATGCTTTTTGACAGCAGGCTGGATGATCGGCAAACCTCGCTAAATTAACTGTATTAGCGAAAGCTAGCTGTCGCGAATATCTTCTCTGGCCAAAGTGTACACTGCTGTCCACTCAAGTGCCTTTAAGTGATAGGCGTTTACCAGCATTGTCAACAACCTCCTCGAATGTCAACGTAAGCGGGTTGTCGGGCAAAAAGTGGGCTAAGCCGTAACTCGGTCCTTGCAATGTCCCGAAATTCCGGGACCGCATTTTGTAGGGCGCCTTTAGGCCGTTTCACGTGGCGCGATTGGGGCGAAAAAAATCGTTCTGTCGTGCACGTCGCCGAGCGATTTTCGCTGGCAGCTTTCACATGAGTCTTTGACCGCGCGATTTCCGTCGCAGCGGCGCCCAAGGTTGCTCCCTGCTCACAAAGTATCCATGCCTGCATCGTTAAACAAAAACAACATGGAAACTAGTCAAATATTACAATTTCATATTATTTGTTTTGAAAATGGAATATTACACAATTTTCAGCCTTTAAACGCGTTGAGACTGCGATCGATTAGTCCGCAGTTGCGGCTAGTGAAAATGCTGCACAAACCGCATAAGCGTGTGGCGTGGTGGGGTGGTTTTGTTTTGTACACTATAGTTGTGTTGTTGCGGTACGATGGAAGCCACAACTCTTCTGCTGGAGGAGTATTTGCCTCTCCAAAAGAAGTAGCTGCTATTAAGTGTGAAAGTGCCTGGCAGATTTGTAGCAAAGACGTTGACGACGGCGACGATCGTGAGGGTACGTGCCGTATGTTGAAGGCGGCGTCAGCTCCCGACGTGGATAGCATGCAGCTTCTCCTTTTAAATGAATTGTGCGAGCTGGAGAAAACAAAAATTGTTGATGAAGCTCCTGAGCCACAGGCGCTGGTAGGTACGCTCTGTTAAAACATCATTGAAACTGGTGCGCGACATTGCTCCGCTAAGCTTCCAACACGCAGTAATCCCGTCGCGGAGAGCCTGCGACGTCGCGGCGGTCGCTGAGCGACGGAATTCGCTGTGTCGCTGGTGAAAATCGCGCCATCTGAAACAGCGTTTTCACGTTGTAGCACTTAAAGACACGCCATGGTGTGGAGATTCTGTTAGGCTGCTTTTACTGTACCGTATTTCTTTACGTAAAGCTAAAGATATCCTGACTGAAACTGCACATGCAACTTGGCCATAAGTCATGGTTGTGAAATATCCAGTATGAAGAACGCCAACAAAACCGCGGCTCCATTGAAAATTGTATTCATTCTAGCCTTGGAGAACAGATATATCTCTACATAAATGTATTGGACCTACCTATACTGGCGGATAGCTTTCTATGGCAACTAGAGTGTATTTGATTGGGGGCGTGGGTCCAACGAGGGATCTGCGCTGAGGCATTTTTTATTAAAAATCCAGGTGGCGCCACCGTCGCTAACTCCCGAATGAGCGGCCCCGCTTGTCGGCCGGTTGCTTGTCGCGTCGGAGACCGTACCGCAGCTGCATGGAGCTTTGACAGGCGGATACTCGGTGCCGACAGCACCGAGAATATTCCACACCGATCTATGCAAATTAAATGGAAAAAGCGCGGCGGAAAGAACGCAAACGACGCAACAACGATGGTGTGTCGAGCAGACGACAGCTACTCATCCCCCGAGCTCGCCTCAGCCAATGAGCGCTGCCGAAAAGGCCGGAGCCAACGTTTATTGGCAGGAGATACAGAATAAGGCGACGGCAGCGCCGCCGCAATTTCCGCGCTTTTTGCTTCACCCTCGGTGCTTGCTCAGGCGTTCGCTGGACCCACGCCCCATTCTAATACACTCTAGTGGCAACGAAGGGAAAGCTACGGGCGCGTACATTCTGTACATGTGTTACCGCGCCAAGAGAGAGAGAAGAGACTTTATTTGCACCCGTCAAATAGATGACGGGGTAGAGGCTTCAGCCTAAACTCACACTCATCCTCCCTAACCGTCGACCTTTGGGACGCGGCGGCGGTCAGGGCGAGACCGATGACTCGTTGAGCATTTTCGTCTACGTTGAGTAGCAAGGACTCCCAGGATTCTCTACATCTATCTGGCTCATCAAAGCTAGGACAGGTCCAAACCACGTGGACAAAGTCCGCTATACCATCACAATGCCTCGCCAAGTATCCCGGCAGCGTTTGGCAGTGCTTTTGATTGCTCGGCACAGACGCTGAATCGACGCAGCTTCCAAGTGCGACGGTTTCGCGTTTGCCCAGACGCGCAAGGAAAAGGCCGCAAAACAAAAAACAAACAACAAAAAATAATATCAGCGGTGGCCAGTGACTGTTGATATGGATGCGAAAACACCTTACCGCCATCTATCTACGGAAAAAACAAGCGCGAAGTCCGTCGCCATGGCGTAAAAAAAGTTGTCGCAGTTTCACCTGAAAGGCGAAGCATCAATTGCGATAGCAAATGTTTAGAGAGCTATACGGAGTAATGATAGTAGCTTTATCAACTGTATAAACTTGGACATGCAGCAGCACCGGCAACACGCAGAACTGTTGTCGACGCCGTCGGCGTTATGCCCGCGTTCGCACCAAATGCGTGCGGCGTTGGTGACTGTTGCCGGAGCCTCTGATATAAATAGGCACTTGGTGCCGCAGCTAAACGTCCCCTCCCTTCCCCCCCCCCCCCCCCCACGGCCTTTCGTGCGTCAGAAGAAGGCACGTTTGCTCTACATATATGGTGATTGTAAAGGAGGAAAGAGACGCCTACTTCTGCAGCCCTTAAGGGAGCACGGCACAGAACGCTCGTTTGTTCTCCGCCGTGCGTTCACTCCCCGTGAAAGCGCGCGTCCCTCGCGCCCTTTCACTCGCACATACAGCGTTCGGCGGCGCGCGGCGACGATTTCATCTCCATTGACGTCATACGGAACCTCACGGCGACGGCGACGGCGCCGCCGACGGCAGAAATCTGCTTTGGAGTGTCCATATAATTGCTATCGCAATAAAAACAGTTGACTGTGGCTTACCTCAGTTATGCCTGGGTGTGCGTAGCGAGAGGTACGGTTAATGTTATTGTTTAGCTTGGTTCTCTCTAGGGTTACATCTTTATAGCCGCCGTGGTGGCTCAGTCAGCTAAGGCGTTGCGCTGCTGAGCACGACATCGTGGGATCGAATACCGGCCATGGCGGTCACATTTCGAAGGAGGCGAAATGCAAAAAACGCCCGTGTGTTTGCGTTGTAGTGCACGTTAAAGAACCCCAGGTGGTCAATATTAATCCGTAGCCCTCCACTACGGCGTGCCTCATAATCAGAACTGGTTTTGGCACGTAACACCCCAGCAAGAAGTAAGAGCGGTTGCATCTTTATCGTTTAGCTTCGCACGTCTGAGTGTTTAGGTTTGGTTGTTACCTCTCGTTAAGTTATGGTTACATGAAAGACTCGACATTTTTAAAGTGTAACGAATTTATTTTGACAGTCTTCATCTTATTATTTCTCAATTGCCACAAAGACGGCCCGATGGTCGGTGAGCCGGGAGGATAAAGGGTTGTCGTCCAGTGACTTGAACTAGAGTACTGCACGGGCTTAGGCTTACCCGAAAGCCACGCCCCGGCCCGGCCCGTGAGCCGGGTCCGGCTCGATAGGTCAACAGGAAATTGGCGCATCCATCACGACAATCCTCCTGCACATTCCTCGCACTTGATTCAGACTTTTTGGCGAAAAACCTGACTCCTTTAGTTCAACAGGCTGTTTACCCTCATATGTGCTCCCTGCGGCTTCTGGCTGTTTCCCAAAAACAAGAGGCCATTGAAAGGAGCGCGATTTCAGACAAGAGAGGACATTATGGCTGCCACGGCTGCTGAGCTAAACTCCATTCCGAAAGAGGCCTTCTCGGAATGCGTCCAACAATGGCAGCACCGCTGGGAGATGTGTGTTGAGTCCCAAGAAGACTATGTTGAGGGTAATTAGGGGCGCGATCTTGTACGCGTTCCAAAATGGAACGGAGGTGGTCCGCTCCTTCGAGCCACACACAATTGGTCAATTTGAACCGTGAGCCGCACACGATTGGTCAATTTGAACCGTGACGATCAAATTGACCAATCGTGTGCGGCTCGATCGAACGGACCGCCTCCGTTCCATTTTGGAAAGCGTACAAGATCGCGCCCTAGGTTTCTAACGCTCCAGTTATGCCAGTTTTTTTTCTTCGGCCAAAGGTCGGTTACTTTTCTAACAGATCTCGTATGGCACTGCGCCCATATATGATTACACGCATGTTGTCAACCGGCCGCCTAGGAGCGGCGCATTACGCTGCATCATGGAGGCACGAGAAGCATTCTCCATTTACTCCATCCGTGAGCTGCGCTCACGACCGGTCGTGGCTGCGCTTCGGCTAAAGTGTACTAGAATATGGTTGAGTGGGACGAGCGTTTGGGGAGGTGCATGCTTTGCAGTGAGGCGCCCGACGTGAAAAAATATTGTGGCGGCGCTGCGATAGAAGTGGATTGGGCCGCATGAAGGTCGCGCCGTTGGATACTGCTGGCGATACTGCTCGGCAGGGTCATTCGTACTACTTCCACGGCCGCTGGATAAAAAAAAGGTGCCTTTTTTTATCCAGCGGCCGTGCTACTTCGCGCGCTGGTATTTGCGTTCACACCGCTCAAATGGTGTTCATAATTGCATATGACATGTATGGCCTTAAGACTAAATTCCGTTCATTATCTTCTTTATTTTATTTTTTAATGCCGCTCGGTGGTCTTTTTCGGTCTCGGACCAGGTTCGGGCCGGTTTCCAACCGGGATCGGACCGGGCTCGGACCTAAGGTGAAGGGGTGGCCGGCCGGGTCGGGTGGGTACCGTAGATTATTTCCGGGCCCGGGCCGGGCCCGGGTCTGGCCATAAAACATTTCGTCGGGCTCGGGCGCGCAGCCCAACGGAAAAACAGGCTTTGGCCCGGCCCGGACTGAAAAAATCGGCCCTTGCAGTGCTATAACTTGAACACGTTTCGGGTGCTATCCTCATCTGAACCAACTCGCCTGGCCACTTCGTACATACGACGCTTCTCGAGGCGTGTGGCTCGTTCTTCCTCCGTCTTCTCGGCTCGCTGCCTCCTCTTGGTTTCGTTCTGGCGACGAAGCCTGGCTTCTTTCAGTCTCTCCGACTCACTTTCCATATCTGCCGACGAATCGCACCGAGCCGGCCCTTCTATATATACGATGCAACGCCGGCGCTTGCTAGGCAACGGCTTAACTCGCGGTTTTACCGGCTCCTCCTCTGACGTCATGCCAGGTATCGCGGCGAGCAGCACTGCCATAGGGAGCCCACATGCCAGCGCTTGCATGTAGGCTCCCTACGCTGCCAGCTGCGGCGGTTGCTAGGCAATGGCTCAGCTCGCGGTGGCGTATTTTGCTTTCCGCGGATGACTGCCACGCGAGAGAGAAAAAAAGAGGGCGAGGAGGATGGCACCGGCGGAACGCCTCCGTTGCAACGCCGCCGGCATTGGAACGGAGAACACGCTGGGCTGCTGGTGAATAGGCACAACTATGGCTACTGTTAAGGATCGATGGTATTCCCAAATAAACGCATCACTGTTTTGATGATCCAAATATAATCTCACTATCAGGGAGGGAGCAGTCCACCTGACAGGAGGAGTATTTTTATTTGGGGTGTTGCTACGCTGCGGTCCGAAACACCACAACGACCGCCGCTTCGCGTCGGCGCCCGGCACCGCGGCTTCCGCCGCGGCACCGGGGCACAACCGACGGCGCCGCCAAATAGAGAGAGAACAAAAGAAAATGGTAATACCAAGAAAAAAAAGCCGAGGTGGGATTCGAACCCGCGTATCCCCGATCCCAAAGCGAGCATCGTAACCACGAGGAGGAGGAGGAAATAACTTTAATGAGTCCTGAGGAACCCCTCCCCACCCACTCTTTGTTTAGTGGTCGGCAGGGGTCGCGGGCCGCACCCACGTTGGGACGGGAAGCCCGTGAGCCTCCGCCCTTCATACAGTCTTTTTTTGGAACTTGGTATTTATTACAATGAATGAAATGTTGTATTTACAGGAACTATTTACAATAATATGAGCACCAGGTGGACATAACTAATCAAACGTCAATGAGCAGTCCATATGAAGATAACGTCACACACAGCAACACCGTCCTTCATAGCAAAAACTTGTAAGGGGAAGTTAAACACCTAATCAAAGGGGATACCAAGCCGGCTGACATTCTTCTTGGTCGTAAATGTCCTTTAAGCGTATGATCATCTGAACGAAATGTGATCTCGAGGAAATTGGTTTTTCTGCATTTCGGTCTTGCATACGAGATTTCCATAGACTATGAAGGCCTATCAGTAAAAACATATCGAATGGAACATGTTCATACGGAGCAACAAGATATCGGATACTGTGAGAATTTAGATCAAAATATTTTTGCAAATTTCTATAGATAACATCCCAAAATAAAATGGCATCTTTACAAGCAATAAAACAGTGTTCAATGGTTTCAGGCACGTCACATAGGTGACAGTTAACTGAAGAAACGAAAATATTCTTTTTATGCAGCCATGTTTTAACGGGCAATGTTTCAGTGTGTAATTTGTAAAAAAAAGTTTTTGTAGAAGGGGGAACTGTCATTTTGCGCACTATCGCAAGCACATCGTGTCCAGGTAATGTGAGTATACGGATCGATAAAACGGGGGAGGGAACAACATCGATATTAAATCTTTGTAAATATTTTTTCGTGACACAGTAAATAAATAAACTTTAGAAAAGCGAACAGTCAGAAAAGAAATAGAAAAATAAACCTCACGCATAAACCCCCATAAACAAGGTTAGAAATTAAATATGAGGACACCACCAATTCTGGCAGGACATGAACCAGGTTAACCTGCATGAAAGCTCGCAATACCGGATGAGAGCTATCCCGAAAAAAGAAAAAGCGCGAGACTAACTGTCGCACATATAAATGCTCCAAGCCTGACCCTCCAGCACTCACTGGTCGAAAAATGTTGTCGCGTCTAATAGGTTCAAAACTGGAAGACCATGTAAACGTTGAAAAAATCCTATGAAAACGTTGTATGTAAAGCCTTGCGCAGTGAAGAACCTGAACGATTGCCAAAAACATGTAGCAGGCTTCTGCTCTTCCAAATATTGATAGACGGTGCGGGACAAAGGTATTTGTGTAGCGCTGGAGGGCTGGAACGCTCTCTCTCCAGTAGTGTGCACTGAATTTGTAGGCATGCAGTGGAACTCCTAGATATTTAGGTGGCACAGAGGACCACTCAATGCCAGCATAATGTGATGGTGTAATGGCCCAATATCCAAACCATAGCCCTGAGCTCTTAGTGTTATTCATTCGCGCACCGGAAACAGAACCAAACTCTTCTATGATAAAGAGTTTTATCGATGCTGGGCTTGTATTTTCAGAAAAATGCAATATCATCAGCGTATGCTAAAGCTTTTATCTCATTACCAAGAACATTAAAACCACGAACACTGCTGCAGTTCAAAATGCTCAGAGTGGTTCTAAGTAAAGGGCAAAGAGGAGCGGGGACATAGGGCACCCTTGTTTCACTGAAAACGGATGTGGACGGGATTTGAGAGGCTACCATTGACAACAAAGCGGGTTGTACAATGACTATAACAATGTCGAACGCCATTAAGCACTGTGGATCCTACGTTGGTGTGTTCTAGAAGAGAAAATAAAAACGAATGCCGGACCTGATCAAATGCCTTTGCGAGGTCAATCTGGAGCATTGCAAGTTGATCATAAGAAGTCGAACAGCACTCAAGAACTGTGCGAGCGACGTGTATGTTAGTTTGTATGGAACGGCCTTTGATACCACATGTTTGATGAGGACCAATAAGAATTAAAATCGCTACCTGCAACCAATTGGACAAAATTTTAGCAAAAATTTTGTAGTCCACATTTGACAATGTAATCGGTCTATAACCATCAACAGAACGTAATTTTTCTCTGTCCGTACTTTTAGGTATTAACACTGTGTGGCTTTTTGTGAAAGACTGTGGTAATTCCCCAAGTTCAAAACTTGTTAAAAATATATTCAGTAGAACAGGCGTAAGAATTGACTTAAAGGTTTTATAAAATTCACCCGAAACGGTCGCGCTTTAATGTCCTCCGCTAAAAAGGATCAATCGGCCTCTGGCCGAGGTGCGGCCCAGGCTCAAGCCAGCAGTAATGACTATCGTATCGTCCTGCCTCGTCTCCCAACTGGTAAGCTCGTCACCGACTCCGTTTTTCTACATGCTGACCTAACCGGACGCCCATATCATGCTCAAGACATCAGAGACGCTCTCCGGAAGATTATAGACTTGAGAGAAATAATCTCAATAGGACAATTCCAGATGTCCCACGTCTGGATCGTGACGTGCAAATCGCCGTCTGCCAAAGCCAGATTAGTCACCTGCGGTGAACTTCTGGTTAAGTCTAAGAGATGTGTTGTGATTGATCCAGAGCCATCGGAGGTAAAGATTAAGATGCTATGGCTTCCTGAACATTTAGAGGATTCTTACATACGCGAGGCACTACAGACTTTCGGAAAAGTGCTGTCAGTATCCAAGGAAGGCTGGAAAGTATCAGATATGGAAGAAATGCGAACTCTCAATCGAGATGTTGTTCTATCACTTGCTGATGGTGTCAGTGTCACCGATATCCCACACTTACGGACAGTCTGCGGAATACAAAGTCTTCTACTCATCCCTGGAAGACCACCACTGTGCCTTCGCTGCCACGAAGTTGGTCACATTCGCCGTCACTGTCGCACGCCTCGGTGCGACGATTGCCGACGCTTTGGGCGCACGACTGCAGACTTCGTAGTAACGTATGCCGACAAGCTGCGACATCGCACAAGACCTTCAGATAACGCACTGCAAGAACACATCATGGATGTCACAGAGGTCCTAGATGCAACGGGATATCTGCCAGCTGACACCAACGAAGTTCCACCACCGGTCAGCGCAGAAGCTTGCGAGATTGTATCGACTGAGATCACAACGGCACAGTCTGAGCCTGTGGAAGAGACAACAAAGGAGAGTCACGAGCCAGAGACCGTTAAGGCAGTTAGCAGCGAACTCGCAAAAGAAGATATTCCAGTTGCAGAAACCACCACTGCTCAGCTACCGAACCAGTGTCCTACCCCTATGGAGAACACACTCTCCAACAACACTTTGCTGAAGTGCCGGGCCTCGGCAACCTCCGTGTCGAGTGACGAGAACAGCACGCAAAATGCTTCCAGACAACTGCATCGCTGACGTTCACCCAAATATAAAGAGAGACACCGACGGTCAAGATCTAGAAGGCCTGGTGTTGGTGGAGGAGAGGAATCTCCTTCGTCCTCCGCGCCTGATCTCACGCAGCATTGACAAGAAGCGGTGTGTAGGCAACATGGCGCTCTCTCAGCAACTATCTTTCGCAACACTTAATGTACGAGGGCTTCGGTCTCGACAGAAGCAGTTGGAGCTACGCCGACTGTTATCTAGCAAACGACACGACTTTGTCGCCCTTCAGGAGACAAAGATCGAAAGTGATGAAGACACTGCAAGGGCATTAGAGCCCTTTTTGTCCGAGTACAATGTTTGTGTGTCTCATGCAGTTGGGTTATTGGCAGGTTGCTTGTTGTTTTTGAGGAAGACCCTTCCGTATACCGCATTCGCTTATAATGTAGACTCTGAAGGGCGGTGGATATTGACACGTATACATGTTTATCTTTCACCGGTGGCCGCTTTCCACCGGCTAACAAATTTTACACGTTATCGCTCGGCGCAGGACGCGCCTGTATCGGAAGTTTCCAGAACGTTATCGATTCTTCTTTTCGTTGCCTGTTTTCACCGACGCTTATGTTATCTGATTGTGTGACCGACACGAATTGTCTAGAACTTTCTGGAAGACACGCGGGCATCAGGGATTAATCTGGAACCTTCGATGACTCAGGTATAAAAGCCGACGCGTCGCGCCGCTGATCAGATTTTCGACGATCGCCGACTGTGTTCACCGCTTTCGTTGTGCTTTGAGTGTAGCTTGATTTTGTGGGCACAGGTTCGCCCAATAAACAACCAGTTTCGTCATACGCAGTTTTGTGACTGTTTTCTTTATCGTCACTACTACGTGACATCTGATGGAGGTGCTAGTTCGTTCATGCACCGAACGCCCCCGCAAAGCCGCGACCCAAGCCCGAAACCGGAGAACGAGACCAACGTCGCCAAGGAACAGCGAGCTAGCCGTAGGCAGCAAGGACTTCTGCCGGAGTACGGACTTCTTCCCGAAAAGACCACTGCAATCAAGGCCAAGTCAACAACCAGAATGGCAGCACCAGCGTCCCCCATCCTGCTGCAACAACCTCGGGAGCCACCGACCTTTCGTGGATCATCGGCTGAAGACACTGAAACCTGGCTGGAGACATATCAGAGGAGTGCGACGTTCAACAAATGGAGCGACGACGACAAGCTGCGCCATGTTCACTTCTCGCTTGAAGACGGCACCAGAACCTGGTTCGAGAATAGGGAGCGTGCACTAACGACCTGGGACCTCTTCCGAGCCGCATTCCTGGACACCTTCACGAGCTTCGTCCGTAAAGAAAGAGCTGCAGCCTTGTTGGAAAACCGTGTACAGCTCCCGAATGAGAGCATCGGTATGTACACTGAAGAAATGACTCGATTATTCCGGCACGCCGACCCCGCTATGCGAGAAGACAAGAAAGTTCGCTTGCTCATGCGGGGAGTTAAGCATGAGCTATTCGCCGGACTGGTGCGGAATCCACCAACGACAGTCCAAGACTTTCTCTCGGAGGCTACGACGATCGAGAAAGCACTGGACATGCGCAACCGGCAATACAATCGCCGTTCGACGCCACATTACGCCGAAGTCCAAGGACTCTCCTACGACCTACGAGACACCATCAGGGCGATAGTACGCGAAGAGCTGCAGAAGTTGCTACCATCGTCGCAGCCTCAAGTTGCTTCCATCGCCGATATCGTGCGGGAGGAAATCCAGCAATCGCTAGGACTTCCCGAATCGCCGCAACCCGAGCCGGAAGCGCTGACCTACGCCACCGTCGCCCGTCGTCAAGGCCCCCCTCCGCGCTCACGCCAGGGCCCCGTAACGCCGCAGTTCCGACGTCCACCACCGAGAAAGACGGACATTTGGCGCGCCCCCGACCACCGCCCACTCTGCTATCACTGCGGGGAAGCTGGTCATATCTGCCGCCGATGCCCATACCGCGAGATGGACCTACGAGGGTTCGCCGACAACGCGCTGCGTCCAGTGCGGGGTGAACGACCGCGCGACATTGCCGACTACCTCGCCGGAGCCCAGTGGCAACCCCGACGACCCTCACGCTCGCCGTCACCAGGCCGCTACATCTTGCCGCATCGCCGTCAGTACACCGGTCCCACCCGGGACCGATCTCCCAGTCCTTACCCGGGAAACTAAAGGCAGCAACCGATGGAGGTGCGGTTGCTGTACGACGCAATGCC
This sequence comes from Dermacentor silvarum, assembly GCF_013339745.2. Classification (NCBI taxonomy): domain Eukaryota; kingdom Metazoa; phylum Arthropoda; class Arachnida; order Ixodida; family Ixodidae; genus Dermacentor; species Dermacentor silvarum. The sequence continues at coordinate 64,171,294 of NC_051159.1, read as the reverse complement.
GAAGATCCTCCGCCGCCGACGACGACGACGATTCGCGAATCATCACGACGAGATATCAGCACGCCGCCTAGCAACAGCCTTGACAGCACTTCGCTGCCGCAAGAAGACCGGCCGACGCGACGTAGCAGCAGCGGAGCAAGCCGACGCAGCCGTGATCCGACGCCACGACTTGACCGTAATGGTAGACGACGGTCTACCGACTTAGACGTGCTCGTCGATGGTCATAACGTCACCGCTCTCGTCGACACTGGCGCCGACTATTCCGTCTTCAGTGGCGCGTTCGCCGCCAAGTTAAAGAAGGTGAAGACGGCCTGGCAAGGACCTGATATCCGGACAGCGGGAGGCCACCTAATAACGCCGGCTGGAATCGGCACAGCCCGAGTCACGGTAAACAACCGCACTTACCCGGCGAGCTTCGTAATCCTGCAGCACTGCTCCAGGGATGTCATCCTAGGCATGGACTTTCTAAACCAATACGGTGCAGTCATCGACTTAAGATCCAAGTCGATAACGCTTTCAACGCACAACGCGATACCACCGGATACAAGCATAAGTTACCATGCCTTGAATGTGCTTGAAGAACAAGTCACCATTCCGCCTCGCTCCAGCGTAATGATTTCCGTCGGTACCGAAGTGCCTGCAGACATGGAGGGCATCATCGAGGGCGATCATCACCTACTGCTCGACCGTGAAATTTGCGTCGCTAGAGGCATAGCTGAGCTACGTGCAGGGAAAGCAAGGGTGATGCTCACGAACTTCAGCCCTGAATACAAACACATTAACAAAGGCACCACGGTCGCCTACATCGACGAAATAGTACAAGCCACCAGTGCTTTCGCCTTCACGGATTGCAGTGCACCTGCAACGACGACTATAATACCTGAACCAACTTTCGACGTCAATCAGAACCTTCCCAGGCATAAGAAAGAACAACTAAAAGCTCTGCTCCTGCAATACAAGGACTGCTTCTCGTCGTCGTCAAAAGTTCGACAAACCCCTGTCGCCAAGCACCGCATCATCACCGACGAAAATGTCCGCCCACTCCGTCAGAGCCCGTACCGAGTTTCGGCGCGCGAACGTGAAGCCATAAGGCAACAAGTCAGACCAGCCGTCCAAGAGTCCGTGGGCGTCCCCCGTGGTGTTAGTGAAGAAGAAGGATGGAACCCTACGTTTCTGCGTCGATTATCGTCGCCTCAACAAGATCACGAAGAAAGACGTATACCCCCTCCCACGGATTGACGACGCCTTGGATCGACTGTACAACGCAAAGTATTTTTCGTCGATGGACCTCAAAACCGGCTACTGGCAAATCGAAGTCGACGAGAGGGACCGGGAGAAGACTGCGTTTATAACACCAGACGGACTGTTCGAGTTCAAGGTCATGCCGTTTGGTCTTTGCTCGGCACCTGCGACTTTCGAACGCGTCATGGATACAGTACTGGCAGGCTTGAAGTGGCAGACTTGCCTCGTCTATTTGGACGACGTCGTTGTGTTTGCCTCAAGCTTCGAAGAACACCTGCGGCGCCTTGAAACAGTTCTTCAAGCAATCAGAACGTCCGGACTCACGTTAAAGCCAGAAAAGTGCCGCATCGCATATGAGGAGCTCTTGTTCTTGGGCCACGTCATCAACAAGTCTGGAGTGCGCCCCGACCCTCAGAAAACTGCAGCCATCTCCAACTTTCCTTCGCCCGCCGACAAGAAGGCAGTGCGTAGATTTCTTGGACTGTGCGCCTATTACAGGCGCTTCGTCAAGGACTTTTCGCGGATCGCTGAGCCACTGACGTACCTCACGAAGGCCGACGTCGAGTTCAAGTGGGAGTCGTCGCAAATCGAAGCATTTGAAGAACGGAAGCGACGCCTGCAATCACCGCCAATACTTGCGCATTTCGACGAAAACACCGATACCGAAGTCCACACCGACGCAAGCAGCGTAGGACTCGGCGCCGTTCTTGCGCAGAGGACTGACGGACTACAAAGGGTTGTAAGTTACGCTAGCCGGTCGCTATCTAAGGCGGAAGCAAATTATTCCACAACAGAAAAGGAGTGCCTCGCCATCATCTGGGCTACATCAAAGTTTCGTCCCTACCTCTATGGCAGGCCCTTTAAAGTTGTGAGCGACCACCACGCCTTGTGTTGGCTAGCTAACTTGAAGGATCCTTCAGGTCGCCTCGCACGATGGAGTCTAAGACTTCAAGCATTCGACATCACCGTCGTTTACAAGTCCGGGCAAAAGCACTCTGACGCCGACTGCTTGTCTCGCGCCCCCGTCGAACCGCCGCCACAAGACGACCAGGATGACGACACTTTCTTGGAACCCATCAGTGCCGACGAATTCGCCGAACAACAGCGAGCCGACTCGGAACTAAGGAGCCTTGTAGACTACCTGGAAGGCAAGACCGTCATTGTGCCGAAGGTGTTCAGGCGAGAATTGGCGTCGTTTTTCTTGCAAAACGACATTCTCCTAAAGAAGAACTTCTCGCCTCTCCGAGCCAACTACCTCCTCGTGGTACCCGCAGCATTGCGTCCAGAGGTTCTGCAAGCTCTCCATGACGACCCAACGGCTGGACACCTCGGTTTTTCCCGCACGATCGCCAGGATACAAGAAAAATACTACTGGCCTCGCCTCCCTGCCGACATCGCCCATTACGTAAGGACTTGCCGAGACTGTCAGCGACGCAAAACACCGCCGACAAGGCCAGCCGGACTTCTACAGCCGATCGAGCCACCTCGCCGACCGTTCCAGCAGATCGGGATGGACTTACTGGGGCCTTTTCCGACGTCGACGTCCGGCAATAAATGGATCGTCGTAGCTACGGACTACCTCACCCGCTACGCCCAAACAAAAGCCTTGCCCAAAGGCAGTGCCGCCGAGGTAGCCCGATTCTTCGTTGAGAACATCCTCCTGCGTCACGGTGCCCCAGAAGTCCTCATCACCGACAGAGGTACGACCTTCACGGCTGAACTAACTCAAGCCATCCTGCGCTACAGCCAGACAAGCCATCGCCGGACCACCGCCTACCACCCGCAGACGAATGGCCTCACCGAGCGCCTAAATAAGACCATCGCCGACATGCTGGCAATGTACGTCGACGTCGAACACAAGACGTGGGATGCCATCCTTCCGTACGTGACCTTCGCATACAACACGGCCATGCAAGAAACGACGCACATGGCGCCGTTCAACCTGGTCTACGGAAGGAAACCGGCAACGACGCTTGACGCCATGCTACCGGATGTCTGCGACGAAGAAAATCTCGACGTTGCCACCTATTTGCAGCGTGCCGAAGAAGGTCGACAGCTCGCCCGCCTGCGCATCAAGAACCAGCAGAGAACCGACAGCCGACACTACAATCTTCGACGACGCTACGTCGTGTACCAGCCCGGAGACCGTGTTTGGGTCGGGACTCCGATACGCCGACGAGGACTTAGCGAGAAACTCTTACGTCGCTATTTCGGACCATATAAGATCATCCGACGTATTGGCGCACTGGACTATGAGGTCGTGCCGGACGGTATTTCGCAATCACAGCGGCGCCGCGCACGACCTGAAGTCATCCACGTGGTGCGTCTTAAGCCTTTCTACGCCCGCTGAGGAACTTAGGTCCTTTGTTGCTTTGTTATTTTTGTCCCTTTCTGCACACGTGGTTTTGTTTTCGCTTTCGTGTTTGTAGCATCGGGACGATGCTTTTTAAGGGGAGGGTATTGACACGTATACATGTTTATCTTTCACCGGTGGCCGCTTTCCACCGGCTAACAAATGTTAAACGTTATCGCTCGGCGCAGGACGCGCCTGTATCGGAATTTTCTAGAACGTTATGGATGCTTCTTTTCGTTGCCTGATTTCACCGACGCTTATGTTATCTGATTGTGTGACCGACACGAATTGTCTAGAACTTTCTGGAAGACACGCGGGCATCAGGGATTAATCTGGAACCTTCGATGACTCAGGTATAAAAGCCGACGCGTCGCGCCGCTGATCAGATTTTCGACGATCGCCGACTGTGTTCGCCGCTTTCGTTGTGCTTTGAGTGTAGCTTGATTATGTGGGCACATGTTCGCCCAATAAACAACCAGTTTCGTCATACGCAGTTTTGTGACTGTTTTCTTTACCGTCACTACTACGTGAGAATATGTTGTGATATTTCGTTGCGTAGCGTACCATGGCGCATCGTTAACGTTTATGCGTTCAATGATTCCGCAATACGAATTGCCTTATTTGAAAATCTAGCTCCTTTATTGGATTGTGACCGTACTGTTATTCTCTTAGGAGACTTCAACTGCGTGTTATTACCTGTAATGAACTGACCGTTCATTACTTAACACCCATAAGGACAAAAGTAGTGAAGTGCTATTTAACATCACTGAAGATGTGGGCCTCATAGATATAGGAGCAACGGGCAAATATCTTGTTCATATACGTACACTCAGGGAAGTTCACATTCTCGACTCTATCGTATATATGTTTCGACATCGTTGATTTCTAGAAGTCTCCAATGCAAAATTTACCCTATTTCGTTCTCCGACCACTGTATGGTAATTACGCGACTAGGCGGAGACACTCGTGCTAGCTTCCGGCCTCAGTGGGCACTCTGGAAGTTAAATTCATCTATAATTGGTGATAAAATGTTTACTGATCAGGTATGCTTAACACTGAAAAATTGCTTCTCTCTTGATTTGCCACTATTCGCAGCATGGGATCTTTTAGGCAAGAAATCAGATCAGCCGCCATTGAACTTGGTTCTATTAAGTCGTTTTACAAAAAGTATGAAGAGAAGAAATTGTTGAAAAGTCTTTATAGCCTTTATGAGCTTCAATGTGAATCACCTGGAACGCACGCTGATGTCATTGCAAATGTGAAATGTGACTTGCAAAAGTTTGACGCAGTGCGCTATAGAGGCGCCCGTGTTCGGTCACGTAATAACCGCGCCTTGCTTTCTGAGAAGCCGACCCGTCAGGTTCTGATTGATGAACGCCGCCACGCTTCTACGAAAGTTATTACCGACATGTATTCGAAAGACGCATTCGTAACTGACACGAGTGATATTGTGTCTCAATTCGAAGACTTCTATTCGGTGCTCTTCAGTGGTGCTTCTGGAGACCAGAATATCGAGCTTCTACAATACTTTGCGTCTTTAATAACTCCTCCAACTGATGAAGACTGTTCAGTCATTAGCGGTCCCTTTACTAAACAAGAGGTAGAGGTTGCCATTGATCAGTTACCTATGTCAAAAACTCCCGGTCCCGGAGGCCATACAGCCTCGGCCTCGGCCACTAGCCTATGCCAGAGTTTGCTCTAGCATAGGCTAGAGGAAACTCTGGCCCTGCGATAATTCACGCAAAATGGGAATAATGGGCAGTACATGAATTTGGGCAGTACAAGAATCATAGTTTCCTACAATAATTACCAGAGGGAACTCTGGCCCGGTGATCATTCATGCATCATGGGAATAATGGGCAGTACATGGATTTGTCTGACATTTGTGCTTGTGGCTTTGTTTATAACGCTTTATCTGCCTTCATTGTCAAAAATTTTAAAGCAATCTACACTTGTATAAATGCAGAAGACCCTTTTAAACTCGCATAATTGTTACCATTAATGCAGCTGTTCAGCCTGTCCAGGTGGCCAAATGAAAACGCGCGAAGCTCGCCTACCCGCGAGAAATTCATAAGTTTGTTCGATGCCACTTGCCGATGAATGCGTCCAATGGCGTAATAATTGCCATATTATTCTTCAGTACTAGACGTCCTTTGTTAGAATCCTGCCGTCAGACAATTTTAATGGTGTTTATTTATTTATAACACAGTATTTTGTTGAAAATATTGCGTTTACAAAATCCCGAAGCCGGAATAACAAAATTTATGCAAATGCATCTACTAAGCATCATTACCATTGTAATGACGAAGATAGCACAAGCGCCACTGTGATCGCATGGCTGCTGAAGTGAAGAAGACAAAGACAAAACGATCGGTGTCGCTGGTTTCCTCGCGCTGGTGTTTGGCAGGAACTGCTCGGGTGCTCTTTGTGCTGGACCTAACGTGGCTGGGATTAAACGCCAATAAACCTCATATCATTTGGGGGAGCTGCGGGGTCATCTAAAAACTCGCCCTGGAAATCCGGAGCCGCACTCTGCCCGCCGCTATACCAACGACCAGACGACGCCGGTGAGCCACCCACTTCGCCAACTGGGCCAGTCACCTGCGGTGCGGTTCGTCAACGAGACGCAACTGTTTTCAGTGGCACCGCTGATACTGACGTCAACGACTGGCTTTCGTCGTACGAACGGGTGAGCAACCACAACAAACGGGACGATCGGACCAAGCTAACCAACGCTATTTTTTATCTTGCGGAGATCGCCCGCCTCTAGTTCCGCAACCATGAAGCAAATATTGCGACATGGCATGTCTTTGGAGGTAATTGGCCGTCCTGCCATGCGAAAGCTTCGCGCCGAACAGCGCCTTCGCCAACGAGCGCAACAGCCGGGAGGGACTTTCACTAGTTACATGGAGGACGTCGTCGATGTCTGCAACTGTGTGAGCCGAACGATGACTGAGGAAGATAAGATTAAAGAAATCCTCAACCGCATTGACAACGACGCTTTTCAAATGCTCATGGCCAATAATCCTACCACCGTTGCAGCCATAGTCCGATGCTACCAAAGCTTCGACGGATTACGCCGGCAACGAGCGCTCGCCCGCAAAACTGTTCCTCACGTAGCCTCCCTTTCCAGTTTGGGGACTGCTCCCGGACAGGCTGATGACGGGTCTCTGCTGCCTCAGATCGAAGCCTTCAGTCGTGAAGGGGTGGCCCGCCAGCTCTCGCTGCTCCCTCTCACCCAGGAGCCTGTCCAACCTTTGTCCTCGGCTGTGCAGCAGGCCATCCGCGAGCATGTTGCAGAGGCCCTTCCACCAGTCCTTCAGCACGCTCAGATTGCTGCAGCGTTCACGTACGCTGAAGTCGTGTCACGTCCTAGACCAACGACACTCCCCTACTCGACGCCGCCACCACGCCCAGCGCTTCTCTCTGTCCCTCAAATGCCCCCTAAGTACTTCCGGCCGCAAGGTCCCTGGCGCACGCGGGACAATCGGCTGATATGCTTCTCCTGCGGTATCGGGGGTCATTTGGCGTCCGGTCACCATCGCCTGCCGCGTCCGGACGTCGTCGTTGAGTCACATGTATACCTGCAGCTCAACAGAATGCTGATTCGAACCCGCCGCCGAACTTCTAGACTGGTCGTCAGAACTTTAGCAGCCATCGTTCACCATCACCGCGTCGCCGTTCGATATCGCCGATGCGTCGTCGCCCGCCTTACAATGAGGTAAACTAAATGTTGCAGCTTCGGAGGCAAGATATGCACGTTTGTCGAAATGCCCAAGACCTCCGCTATCGCCGCAAAACATTATAGAAATACAGGTTGAAGGAGCCGCTACATTCCCACTCGTCGGCACGGGCGCTTCAGTTTCCGTCATACGTGAGACTCTTTGCCGTAAGATTAGGAAGGTCCCCACATCACTTTCTTGCCTTGTACTTCGTACTGCCACCACGGAGCCCATCGAACCTTCAGCCGCATGCACCGCTAGGATTGTTATTCAGGACGTACTTTACACAATTGAGTTTTTTCTTCTGCCTTCCTGCTCCCATGATGTCATCCTGGGATGGGACTTTCTGTCGCGCCACCGTGCCGTCATTGACTGTGCCCGTGCCGAAGTTGCTCTGTCTGTCATTAACACCACTCTGCCAGCCGCCCCTCCCGCCCCCTTAGAGATTATTGTCGCCGCCAATACAGATCTTCCGCCAAGCACTTCAACACCAGTCGCTTTGTTGTGTTCATCTGCGCCCGACGCCTCGGTACTTTTCACGCCTTCGTCTGTTTTTCTGCACCGCAAAACTCTACCATTTCCATTCGCCGTTCTTGACGTAGCCGCTGGCACAACAATTATGCTAGTGGACAACCCGTTTGCACACCCGCTGACTCTGCTTCGCGACGAGAGCCTCGGCTTTGTCGAGCCTATTTACATGTCTGAGTGTTTGGACGTGCCTGGCTCCTCTTCTGCTCTTTCGCTCGATGCCATGACACCATTTTCGAAAAACTCCCGATGGGCTACCAAAGTCTTTGATTCGTGCGTTGACGCCAACCTTTCCCTCGAGCACCGCGAGCAACTCATGTCTCTCCTAGATACTTTTCATTATTCGTTCGACTGTACGTAACACTCCTTGGGTCGTACGAACAGTGTTTCCCACCACGTCGACCCTCCCCTCCCCTCAGACAGCGCCCCTATCGCGTTTCACCTGGGAAGCGTCGATATTCAACGACCAAGCGAATTACATGCTCGATCGTGGCGTCGTTCAACCATCCGAGAGTCCGTGGTCTTCTCCATTTGTGCTAGTGAGAAAAAAAAGATGGTTCTATTCGTTTCTGTGTCGATTACCGCCGCCTAAACAAAGTAACCTGCAAGGACGTCTACCCTTTACCCCGACATGACGATGTACTAGATTGTTTACAAGGCGCTGAGTACTTCTCGTCATTGGACCTACGATCTGGCTACTGGCAGGTTCCCATTGCCGCATGCGATCGACCGAAGACAGCGTTTGTCACCCCTGACGGGCTATATGAATTTAAAGTCATGCCATTCGGGGTCTGCAATGCGCCCGCAACTTTCGAGCGCATGATGGATAACATACTTCGCGGTCTCAAATGAAACATTTATTTATGCTACCTTGATGACATGGTCGGCGCACCTCTCACGTCTCCACCAAGTTTTGACATGTCTTAAGAACGCTGTTCTTTAGCTGAATATCAAAAGTGTCGCTTTGCAGCTGACACCTTGACCATGTTAGGCCACGTTGTGTCCGAAGACGGCGCCCTCCCTGATCCTGCGAAACTTCGAGCTGTCGCCGACTTCCCTAAGCTGACGTCAGTGAAGACCCTCCGGAGCTTCATCGGCCTTTGTTCTTATTTTCGTCGCTTTGTGCGCAATTTCGCGACCGTTATCGCACCTTTGACGCGACTTCTCACCGTTGGCACCGACATGTCTAACTGTTCTCCTGAATGTAATGACGTATTCCAGACGCTACGCCAGCTGCTCACATCTCCTATTCTCCGGCACTAAGATCCCCGGGCGCCTACGGAGGTACACACTGATGCAAGCGGCATGGACCTTGGTGCGGTGCTCGCGCAACGGAAGCCTGGCTATACCAAGTATGTTGTCGCCTACGCGAGCCGAACCCTCACACAAGCCGATACCAACTATTCAGCCATTGAGAAAGAGTGCCTGGCTATAGTCTGGGCTCTTGCCAAGTTGCGACCCTACCTTTATGGCCGACCGTTTTACGTCGTCACGGACCACCACGCTCTTTGCTCGTTGTCGACTTTGAAAGATCTCTGGTGCCGCCTCGGTCGGTGGGCCCTCTGGCTACAAGAGTATGATATCCAAGTGGTGTACAGGTCTGGCCGCAAGCACTCCGACGCAGACGCCCTTTCCCACTCTCCTCTACCCCACGATACAGCGTCTCTCTCGGCACAATACACCGCTATCTCACCTCTCAATGTCGAGTCCATGCATTCCGAGCAACGGAAAAATCCGTGGATTGTTGCCCTTCTCGACCTTCTGTCGGTTTCCACCGTCAATCCGCCCTCCCGCGCGCTCCGCCGTCAAGCTTCTCATTTTACCGTGCGAGACAACCTGCTCTACCGCCGCAACTATATACCGGATGGTCGCAAGTGGCTTCTCGTAATACCTCGTCACATGCGCTCCGACATCTGCGCTGCTTTTCATGCCGTCCCACAGAGTGCTCACGTAGGCGTGTTGAAAACTTACGCAAGGTTGCGCCAACGCTTCCACTGGCGCGGTATGTACAGCTTTGTCCTAAAGTATATCCGTGCTTGCGAAGCATGCCAACAACGCAAGATTTATCCGCAATGCTCGACCGGCGCTCTTCAGCCTCTACCTTGCCCTGCGCGGCCTTTCGATCGGGTCGGCATGGACCTTTACGGCCCACTCCCGTGCACTACCTCTGGAAGCCGGTGGATAATCGTTGGTGTTGACCATATCACCCGATATGCTGAGATTGCCGCCCTTCCTGCCGCTACAGCACGTGAGGTTGCTTTCTTCATCCTACGCAATTTCGTGCTTCGACATGGCGCTCCTCAATAACTCCTCAGAGACAGATGACATGTCTTTCTTTCGCAAGTGGTTGAAGCCCTGCTTGCCGAGTGCGACGTCGTCGACCGAACATCAACTGCGTACCATCCTCAAACCAATGAATTAACTGAGCGCTTCAATCGCACTGTTGGCGAGATGCTCACTACATACGTCGCGTCGGCCCACTCCAACTGGGACATGGTTCTCCCCTTTGTAATGTATACGCTTACAATACCACGACTCAAGCGACCACAGGTTTTTCGCCATTCTGTTTATTGCATCGACGAGAGACCTCCTACACGCTCGATACTGTCTTGCCTTACCAACTTGACCCCTCTCAATATCGACCCATATCAGAAGTAGCCAGGTACGCTGAAGAATGCCGCCAACATGCCCGTACCTTCACGACGGAAGGTCAAGCTCACCAGCGGAATTGACATGACACCGACCTGAGCACTACTACTTTCCGCTTCGGCTCCCTCGTTTGGTTGTGGACTCCGCCTCACGTTACCGGTCTTTCGTCTAAGCTGCTGGCTCAATACCACGGACCCTACCGTATCGTCGCCTGTACATCTGTTGACATCTGTTGTTAACTATGTGGTCGAACCTCTCACGCTGTCTGAAGATCTGCGGCGTCGTGGTCGCGAGACCGTGCACGTCAGCCGGCTTAAACCGTATTATGATCCCTCTATCGTGTCGTTACCGTGAGTCACCAGGATGGCTAGTCTTCTCTCGTGGGGCCATTGTAATGACGAAGAGAGCACAAGCGTCGCTGTGGTCGCATGGCTCCTGAAGTGAGGAAGACAAAGACAAAACGATCGGTGTCGCTGGTTTCCTCGCGCTGGCAATAAACCCCATATCACCATGCTGGCTGAACCAGCCCAATTGCAGCTCCCGTAAACACAGAGTTGCCTCTAGTATTTACTGCATAAAACTTTATGTGCCAAATAAATAACGGCATAAGGGTGCATGTCTGGCGTTGTACGCGTATGAGCACTACTGCGAAACGCTTAAAGACACAGATACTGAACAATTTTAGCAACATCAACCCTTCCGACATTTTGTTTCTCGCTGACGCTCAAACCATTGAAACGCACGTCTATGTTCACAGACGAACAAAGGCGTCGGAACGCTCGCAAGCATCTAGATGGCGCGTGCCCTTCGCGATAGATCCCCATGGCGTTGCAGCAGGAGAGAAGTAAGAATTTCAAGACAGATTTCTGACTCCCAAGCCGCAGAGAGGCGATTTTTCACAACAACGTACCATGGATGCGTCATCAGAAAGCGGTGCGTCAACAGCAAATAATCCACCGGACAAAGCTACGTAACACCGTCAGAAAAATTGTCAGACCTCCAAAACGAGTAAGAATTGCTGAGACCACGCTAGTCAAGAAGATTGCATATCAGGCTAACCATCCGCTATATGGCCACGTCCTTCTGAATTATTACTATCGTTGTTGCTGTAGCACTCTCAAGATTTATCTTTTTCGGTCACCTAGTTTGGTAGAGACCTTAAAGAGCCAAAGCTTTTAGTTTTTCGCAGTGCCCTTAAGGTGACCCTTAGAGGTTGTCAAATCTGTCAAAAGCGTCAAAGACAGGTTGATCTCGACGCGGTATCTGTCACCACTTGCCTGTTTGTAAGTAGATTTGACGAGTGTGCGTGCTTGCAAGAGCATTTGTTCCAGAGTATAACTCATGGTAATGAACAACTGCCCGGTGGGTGGCTTTTATAGATGTGCTGCCGCGTGGTTCAATGACATCAAAGGCCTGACATGATGTATGGGGCCTCGAAAGCTACAGGAGAGAGTAAGCGATACTGCGCGGGGACTCCTGCTTGTATGCAGTAGAAAAATGTTTAACTTCAATGTTCATGGGCGTATTGTCTTGCGTATCGCCTATAGTGATACCGTCACATTCTACAAGCAACATTTGTTTTAAAGCTGTATTGACTGCATTCATGCAGTCAATACAGGTCCTCGATGGTCGTCCTAGCGGCCGTCTTGAACAGCCAGTGTAACATATTCCAACACAGTGAGAAAGCGTATCGCGAACGTTTTCTCACTGTGCCGGACTGTGTTACAGTGCCTCTTTAAAGCCGCCTCTAGGACGACCGTCGAGGTCCTGTTTTTGTGCATAAATGCGGTCAATACAGCTTTAAAGCTAATGGTACAGGTAGAATTTCAGAGCAACATCTGACTCTAAGCCAAATTTGCCCAGAAATTGAGCTCAGCAAGCGCGGCCGTCGTGATCCTATTAATAACAATAGAAACGTTATTGGAATGTGGACGCCCTATAACGGAGTAGGATACATGGTGTATAGCAATGTTAAAGGGGGGAATACCCCGGTCTGTATTGTACGCCAATCGGCGGCCTCTTCCCCCCCCCCTAAGTTGTGGGGGAGGCGGCGGGTATTTTCTGCGGACTCCGCTCAGATGAGCAAGGATGTCTTTGGCATTTAAATTGGTGGAATCTTGTGGGGGATAGTGTGAGTGGTTGTTGTAAGCTAGCGCATGTTATAATAAGTAAAGAAATTAAAAAAAAACTTGCCACAGGGATAAATATATATTCCATGAATATACGAAAGCAGAACCGACAGTATCGAGCATTGTATTTTTACCGAGGTGGGAGTCGCAGAAGACTAATATAGAAAAGAAAACCCTAATTCGGGCTCAAGATTGGAGCCTGTATCTACGAAGTGCCAGCGTCGCCGCTGTCATTGTTGTTGCAGACGTTGCAGCCATTATGGTCACCATTGTCATCATTATTGCAATTGGGCAGTGGTGTATAGGTTGCTCTGGACATGAACCTCTGTGTGCCCACCCGGAATTTTTGCCCTACTGGCGACAAATTTAACTTCTACTTCGTTGTACAAAAACATTGCTTTCGCATCCGAAATTGATGATCTATACTGCTGGCAAATTCAAAACAAGACGTTCAAAAACAAGACATTGACATTCAGAGCATATATATTATGCTAGCCGGCTTGGTACTGATGTTTCTGGTTCTTAATTATACTGTCTGTATTTATACTTGCCTAAATTGTATCAGAATACATGTTACGCGCATCCTTCATACACTGTGAACTGCTACTCATAAACCAACAGAGCGGAAAAAAGGAAGACATCCATCCCAGCGGAGTCAAAGGGAAACATCGGTCTGAAACAGCAACTTCAAGTTACTAGCGCTAAATTGGTTTGGATGAAGCTTTTTGACGGATGCAGTGCTCGAGCCATCTCGCTATTATTGCCTGTTGTGGAAGTGCATCACAAGATTATCATAGTCAGAAATGGTCATCGAAAGATCGTCATCATCAAGTGAAGTGAATCGTTGCATCCCCGGCTCTCGTGTGCGGCAAGAGAGCGGCGACTTTCCTCGCTTCATTGCCTGCTCCACTTTATCCTTCTTTCAGAAAAATTACTGTCCCTTTTGAGTTCTTTCGGCGACGTGAAGTTCTTTATTTTCCTTGCTTTGCCTTACATATTTCAGCACTTACTTGTTTTCACTCAGTCGACCACAGGGAATCTCTTCCCCGATTTTCTTCGCTTCGGTTATTCAATGCGTCACTTAGCGATGGGGCAGACCTCTCATGCCATCCAGGTCTCCCCAAACTCCACAAAAGCTTCCCTGGGCAGCCGAAGCACTACAAATACGAAATATAAAGAGGTTCCACCCTACACGAAATAAAATCCCGCAACATTGAGTAAGAAGCACAGTGTGCGTGGAAACAAGATAATAATGGCTGAAACATGCAGCGTAATGAATCAAAACGGTGATCGTTTCCTTCGTTTTTGGCCAAGTTACGGGCTCCCTCCATCTTTGTGTATTTCATTTACCGAATGCATTCAGTTCTTTCTTTAAGTTTCAAATAATTCTTTACGAGTTAAAGCACTTTGAAGGAGAGGATTACTGCTAAGCAGGATAGCAAAATGAAATTTTATTGATCATGTCGGACAGACGAACTTCCTTTTTTTTTTCTTCTTGACAGGTTAAGGAAAGCGTTAGGTTTACGGATCTCTAAAAAGGAGACAAGCAAACATCAGTGCTTTCTCGATTATCTGTTAAATGTAATAATGCAATTTTGAATGTTCTTTTCATTACTGAATGAAAGCGTAAATAAGTTCATGCTTCTTTGTTACGTTTTTCAAGTGAAGCATATTGAGCAACTGATGACGAAATGCAAAGAATTTTGGCAGGATCTCTCTGACGATGATAGTCTAAGGTAATTAAAGCGAGGCCACTCGCACACACACATCGTTTTTCGATTCACATCCCATTCACGTCCGATTTAAACCACATGCAATCACAAACACTGCACGATGCTCCAAACTCGTCATCGATGAAATGTTTGTGGAAGTACTTATGGTCACTCGGGAAGTCGACTGACGAACTTGGTTTGGCCAGTGACTCGTTGGTATTGCGCTTCTCGTTTCTGCTATAACCTGTAGGCACGTTCGCGAGCTGTTTGCCGTGCGAATCGTTGCCCATTTGTTTCTTGCGTGCTATGTAACCTGGACTCACGTTCTTGAGGTGTGTCTTGTGCACGCCGTTCATGTTGTGCTGCTCACTGTTGTTGGAGGTGGCATTTTCGGGCGGCCCCTGTTTGGCGGCATAGCGCAGGCGTTCTGTTTCAGCACGCCGTCGCTCCTTATCTTCAACTGCTTCTGGTTACGGAGGTCTCTCTCTAGCGCCCCTTCTTACTACTGCGACGTGTGGTTTCTGATTTTATTTGTAACTGAAAAAGTGAAGGCCTCCTTATTTGAAGGAGTCGAAGTTACTCGCTCGAGACCAGTACTTGCTCCACTCATACTTTGTTTTCCTTTTATTCCAATGAGAAATACTTCGGGTTTGATTCTGTACGTCGCCTCCTAGGTCGCACGCATTGCGCGCCCCTTCTGCAACTGTTCGCGTGCTGCCAAGGAAAGATACTCGCTCGCCAAGCTAAAGGCCCGGGTTCGATTCTCTGTAGGGGACGGAACGATTTCCTTCTAATTTTGATTTCTCTTCCGAAGACCGCTACCAACTCACGCTGTCCAAGCCAGAAATATGGTCAGGCCAATGTGGGTAAGCATAGGCAAAGAAATGTTCTCGCACTTAAGGTTGTCTTGTACTTATATATAGCTGCACGGTAAAGTCAAGGTGATCAAAATTTTCCAGAGTCGCCCCTGCTACGACTTGGCTCAAAATGAGATCATGTTTTTTTATTATCCTTTTTTAGTTATTATATATACTTCTTTTTTTACACAGGCTGCGGCATTTTGACTCAGAAACCATGCGAGGCAGTCAATAAAGTTTTAAGATGGTGTTTTAAGATAGTTAAGAAATAGGGGTGGGCACATTATAAGTTAAAATAAAATGTAGGCTCTGGCGTTGCCCCTCGTTGCGAGGCACGGAACAAATCAATGAGGACAAGTGGCTCTCCGCTATCAAGAGCGCCGATGCCGGGGCGCAACTATGGGCTGTCCAGAGGGCCCACGATACGGCGGTCTGGCATGGCCTAACTGTCCAACGTGGGAGCGGCCCGCTGCACGCTGAGTCGTGTACCTCAGGACTTTCATAAACATTTACGTCCATCCATCCATCCATCGATCCATCCATCCATCCATCCTACTCACGGTAGGAATCAATGTACATGAAGCAATTTGCCGGTGGCGGGTTATCAAGCATCGTTTAGGCTTGTGCAAAGCGTTCAACAATTGGGTCAACGTGTTCACGTAAGGCGAACATTTGAGTGTGCGCGATGACAGCAACAACAGCAAGATGACGGTTAAACTAGAATACTATACCGACATTTGCATGGTGGAGGTGAAAGCATGGCGACTGTCATTACAGCCAAACACGCTCCGCTTCTGTGGAGTCTACGGACCCGTAACTCACCAGGCCTGAGACACATGTTTCGTCGATACCCCGATAGAATAACGAGAGCTGCGGCTCTGACGGCGTGTACAAGCCTCGAGTATCCGTGCAACTTCTATAAAAAATGCGTTAGCTGTGGTATTTGGTACCCTGTGAAAATGCTGCTTTCAGGACGATAGGGATCCTTAGCCTATACTTCAGTCACTTAGTGTCCATCAACGTAGATATCTATCTAGGTACGGATCTAGCCACATTACACCGGTTTCTTTTCAATAAAACATCCTTAAAATTTATTCGCTGCTGGGAGGACACAGACCCGCTTCACACGGGTTCCTCAAGCACGGCAGCTAGGTTCTTTAGCGCTAGGCCACGATTGCCCGTGGACTGCGAAGACTGCCAAAACGGACGCTACGAATAATTGCCTAATGAAACTCGAGATGTCACAGCGTGTTGAACAGGAGAAGGGGTGCGGATTGAAAAGGAGACTATAGATGTCAAAGCAGGGGCTGCTACTTCGCCGTCCAAACGAGGTGGTGAGAAAGGACAGCTTTAGCGATGGCACAATCCTTTGACATTGCTGTTGGCATGGTGCGGCTGGCCGTCGGGGCATTTGACGTGCACAGCGTAGGTTTGGGTAATTGGGTGACCGTAAACTCGTGCGCTGATGTCAGTGTAGTCTATGGCGAATGGAGCGGCGCCGTTGCGCTAAGTCCTGGAGCAGCAGCAGTATTGGACGCGCCTGATGTAGGCGGAGCACTGCGGGTTCCAGTAATCTGCACACGAACACCCGAAGCATGCCATATACTTGCCGTCCAGAAAGACGGACGGCACCGCACAGAGCAGCAAAAAACTTGGCTGCAGTGATGTGGTACTTGTCCTGCGATGCGATGCCATTGACGTTGAATAGCGCCTCAGAATGGAGGAACCAGATCGTAGGGCTTCTAGGCCAGCACTTAGGGATCAGTGGTGGTTGGAGTATTCAGTGCACTGCGGTTTATTCAGGTCGGAGCGTTACAATGATAAAAAATTCCAGATACTCGGTGGACTCGGTGCTTGATGGTGGCCCGGTGGCAACTTATCGAATGTAGTGGTACATTGTGTCGTGTCACCAACGTCGACAGTCATTGTGAGATAGGTACTGCTTCAATTTCTCCCCCTTATCCAAATAACACCTAAGGAAAACATGTTGGCTCAAGAAACGCTGATAATATTTCAGAATAAATATAAATAAAAGTTTGAACGAGCTTACATATGTTCCACAGAAAGGTCGAACAAGCGCATGATGCAATGTATACAGCACTGAACAACAAGTTCAGGCAATTTGTAAGTTATTTGTTGCAGTCGTTATTGTTCTTGATTAGAATAACTCGAAAGCGAATAGCAAAATTTGACTTGCAATGAACTCTCCTAATTATGGCAGAAATTAACCTATTAGCATAATTGTAGAGACTGCCAAACTTATGCAGCGCTTTTCTGCTGTTTAAGGACCATCGCGGAATTCTTACCGGAATGTAAAAACATCTTCTTGTGTGCTGTAATCTGTCTATGGTATTGCATACTATCTTCTGTAGTGTTCTGCGCGAAACGAGCTCGAATGAAAAACATGGCACAAGTTGACAGTCGCTTTAGCATGGGCTAAAGAGGATGAAGGTGAAAGCTTGCGCGCCTACGAGGCATTCATTAACTTACATGACATTCTCATTCGAATCCGTTCTTACTTCCAATTACTTTTATTCAATCAAAGGTCGTAGGTTCGGCTCCCACCAATGGTCGTGGGTTCTAGAGCCTTAACAACTCTAGCTGAATTAAGGTAACGTTAATTAAGGCCGCAGAATCCACCACCTTTACGGTGCCACCAACTCAAGGTGGCACCATACGGCATGGCGACACCATGAATTTTGGTGCCATAACGCCGTACAATAGATTTTTCGACCCATGCTTGAGACATCCAAGGCCTCCACCTTAGTGAACAATATATTGCCTAAAAAAGCGGGATCTTCAGTTCTGAAGGCTGAAAACATTTCGTGAGAATTCACAGCTCGAGTGCATTTGATGTCTTTACATTCTAGTTCATCGTAATGAAATATAAATTGCAATTATTGCAATTTTTTGTGTTTGCTTCATTGCTTTGCAAGAACATTTCTTTGCTACAATATTGAAACATTTTCGATGTGCTTCACCAACGCAGGCTGCTGCAACGTTTAGTTTGAGTTAGGGCAATGCTTTTTTTTCCTTGAGGGATGGAAGAGCCAGAATCTCAGTAGAAGTTTGCTCACCTTCGCGTAGCCTTCAAGCCGGAATCTTCAGATGAAGAGAGAACATTACAGTAAATTACATACTTTGTGTTCGAAACAGGGCATACCCTCCGGCGCTTACGAGCAAGTTCATTGAGCTTTTAAACACGCAACTGAAAGATTACGCTGTAAACATACAGCGGGGCAAGTAATTAATGGTGTAGGAATGCTGTGATATCAAAATTGCTACTGCACGTGATAAATAAACGAGACTTCTTCGCCAGGGCCAAGGAGGCAGCGAAGGCCAGAAGGTTCCTGGAATGAAGAGACCTCCCACCTAGATTAGAACCGGAGCTTGCACCGGAATACTGTTTCGGAAATAAACGCTTAATCCACCTCCTCCTCAAAAGTATGGTCTGTCGCTATATAGATTGCCCGAGTGCTATTCGCATTACCCTCGATAGCCGTTCTGCGATGAGTTGCGTCATAATTTTAAGTTCGATCACTCTTTGCGCGGTCCTTAACTTGTTCTCGAGCTTCTTTTTTAACCTCCAAGTTTCTGCCCACGTCTTCGCCTTACGCTTTATCAAATTGCTAACGGGGTAAACATGCAGGACAGGGTAAACATGCGGTCTAACACGGCACATCCGCGCCGCGTGGGACCGTTACGTGCGCACTTTATATCGCAGTCGCATATTAATACACCAGGTGGCACGCCATGTGGTAATTGCAGACGTTGTTGTACAAGGTAGATAGAGAAGGTTTGAAGAAGAAAAAGAAGATTAAGGAGACGTATACAAAAATGCAAGAATGAAACACATGTATACCATACACCTGATTACCTGATTAAATCAAGCAACCTGGACGACTCTTTGTCACAGTCTCGTTTCTTAGGAAACGACATTAAATCGTCATAGCCATCGTCATTAGCATCGTATCGTGTCATTTGTCACGCGATGTGACATGCGCAGGGCGTAGCGTTGATTCGCGCGAACATTGCATTGCAGTTGCGCAACATTCCGCAAGGCGTCCAGACATGTAATGATTGCACATAGCTGTTTCATGCTGCTTATAGCTGGACATGGGGCGCTATAACGTAAAATGATTCCAAACTGTTTTGATTCCGATTTCTGCAATCAGCCTCCACGATTGGTCAAAACATTTTCGGGCCACTCCCAACTTCGCCTGTCTGTCACGCGACGTCACGAAAACCACGATAGCTCCCCATGTGATATAACGTGTCCACCTGATTATGCATGATTAAACCGCACAAAAGAAAAAATAATCATTCCTGAATCGACGCCTTTCACCATTAGCCGTCTGCTATTGGTCCAATGTTTTCTGCCTATGTCCACTTCGCCTGTCTGTCACGCGACCTCACAAAACCGCGAAAACTCACCCCGTCAAAGTCACGTGCACGCGAAAAAAAAGCATTAGTATGCCGATCAAAAATTGAAATTTTTTTCTGAATAGCCAGAGACTGCCCCGTTCCGAAAGGAATAGAAGATGGCTGTCCGCCGATCGCTCAGGCCCTCGCTACTCGCACCTGCCGGTGAGTATGTATTTATTTGCGAATGATAAACCATTTTCCTGTGACAGTAAAACGTTATCGAGCCCTTTCGGCATGCATACGACATCGCTCTGCCAGCCATTCCTGGCTGATGATCCGTTTTAGCGACATTCTTATCCTTGCGTTGCACGCCGCCGCAATTTTCCACCAGCCACTGCAAGCAAAGTAAGGCGAAGCGGACCATTCGGAGAAGCCGGCACCACCCTCTTCATGCGGTTATCTATTTTGCCTGTGCTGGCTCGGCCCCATCGCAACCTTCTCCACTTGAGCGTGCCCCTCGCTTCTTGTCAGCCAATTAGATAAGAAAAACCGCTGACTGTTGACAATGTTATTGGTTCCAAAGCGAACAAAGGTGACCTCCTAAGAACGAGGAGAGTGTTTGATTGGGTTGCTCAGACAACGCTGCGGGCCACCGCCCGATGTTAACGCGCGTCGGTGGTTACGTAAATTTGGCGTCAAGAGTTTGGAATCAAAACAGTTTGGAATCATTTTACGTTATAGCGCCCCTGGTTATCTCAAGTAGGCTAGGTGACTATTTCGTCACCACCCCATTATGAAGTGGACGCCAACAAACCATCATCAACAGCATCGCATCGTGCCACGGGTCAAGCGATGTGACATGCGAGCATTGAACCTACATACGTAGGCTGGATGCCTTTGTTTACTCTTCGGTACACGCTATGGCGCCTTCTTGCAAGCTACGAACCTCTGCTGAAGAAGAGAATTGTAGAGCTACGCGCGCTGCTGCAATCACGCAACGTCGGGCTCAGCAGACCGCTGTGCAGAGCCCGACGTGTTGAGCCGCAAGCCACATCTCACCGTCGGCGCCGGGCGGTCAGTTAAAATCGTTCTCGTGAAAATGACGCAAAGAGAATTCGCTGCGGAGACCCAGTAGAGCTTGGTGCTGAAAATTAAGTTCCTATGGAGCCGCTACTTCAGCTTGCGCTGTGACAGTGTTGCGCGTGCTGCGCAGGCCTGTGACATTTTTGTTTCCCAATGGCAAAAACTCCAGTTTATTTTAGTTTTTCCCTCTTCCCCTCAACAGCCGTAAGGTAGATAATCAGACGCTTTTATGATAGACATTCCTGCATTTGCCCTTTTATTTGCGCTTCCTCCTTTGTTTTCTTTGTCATGGTTGTAGCGGCAAAATAAATAGTTTCTTCGTTACAATTTAAAATGTAATTATAAATAATGCAATGCTTGATGATGTAATCGCAGTGTCATTTTCAGGTAGAAGTTCGATTATTCTATGAGCATTTCATTTCTGCCGCCTTTTTACGAGGCTCTGGCAGCGGACAAAAGTCGCTCCGGAGAAACTTTTGTGCCAAAAAAAAAAAACGCACAAATGAAGAAACCGTGATGATTTTTTTTCAACAATTGAACCCACTTGACCACCAGTTCATTGTTAGGGAAGCTCCCGCTCTACCTATCGCCAGGATCCTTCAGTATCACAAAGAAGCACTTCGGGAAGAGAGGGATTATCGACAACGTATGTACAAATAAGATCAAGTAAAGGCTTCAGCGGACGACCTCGTCAAGACTAAGATGGCGCGACCATGAACATCACAAGGGTTACATCTGACAATAATAATGAACTGGGTGAGAAAAGCGAGTGAGCGAGCGAACAGGTGCAGTAGTGGTCAACAACGGCGTCGGCAAGTGAAATATTAGTCCGATATGTGTGTAACATAATTAGAAACTTTTTGGAGGAGAGAAAATGCGTAAAGGAGTGAGTATTTATCATATGTGAGACGAAATGTTTCCGATATGGCGCTGTATGAGGATTTCGCCGTAATGTATCTTCTGTATGTGCCTAGTTCTTTACTACAATATGCAGCAGATTAGAGAAGTGGTCATGAGTTAAGCTTTCGCATGTCGTACTTCTGCGGGTAATATAAGCAATAACCGTAGCTTTCCTCACGATAAAATATCATGGTGGAACCATTAATTAGGCTGTTTAAGAGCAAGATGGAAGTTTTCAGTGACATGTGCCGTAAGGTTAGGTAGCGAAATAATCACAAGTACCCCATGAACTAGCTCCTATTCTCTCTGCTCAACACACTGACAATGTAACAAATGTCCCGTACTCCGCTCAGGCTGCTTTTCTAGCGGCACGCACTCTATGATTGATAGATTCAGGATACGACAACGACATTAATTTTATTTCATTCACATTCATTCATTCTAGAACACCAAAAGAAGCGTATTGCCATACTAAATCTGGTAAATGTGGCAGATATGACCGATGTAGCTGCAAACAACTGGGGATTTGCGCCAGTATTGAAAAGACCTTTCTGTCTGAAGCCTTGCTTTTTAGTTGTTTTTTAAGCATGCTAAGGAGGAAATTAGGCATATTGTGTAAGTGTTTGAAGAACGCAGTCCAACCCATCTGCTTCCGAGAGACTCAGCCTAGGAGTCTCTCGGAAGCAGATGGGTTGGACTGCTTTCTTCAAGCGACATCCCATCATGACGAATGACGACGAGCAGTGACAAACAGGAAACCCGTTAGCTTCATAAACGTATTTTCCAAAGTGTACACCATTGTCCTAGAGCCACAGCGTATATTGCATCCTGTTCATTCGAGGATAAAACGAGCTCAGAAAACATTACTCGACAGAGCAGCGCAAGTAAACATGCTTTCTTCTTTTGTTCCATGTAGCAGAATAGTGCCACCTGCCCATATTTAATATGATGTGGCAAGAGGCTCATGTTCTAGGTAGTTTCCGTCGAATGTGTCCCCGACCAGGCATAAAAAGAGGAGTTATATTAATTGCTACAGGACGAGAACGATGGGGGTGGTGTGTGTGTGTGCGTGCGTGCGTGTGTGTGGTAGGCATTCAGACATATATGCGAAGGCATGCTATATGGGAGCCCGTTAAGCAAATTATTATAAGGATTCAATGTTCTGCTTAGACTATTTTTTAAATGTTGTCGCCTGTGTTCTACTCTCGCTCTGCAACCTGGCATGCTGTGTTAGCGGAAGGCCTGCGCTAGGCTTACATACCTCATTGCATGTTGCTGCCTGCACAAAATACTGCTGACAACAAATGCAATCGTTAAAATCATGCACGCGAATAAATATCTTAGAACAAGCGTCGTGGCGTGGATGTAACTAGTGGAAAATGCACATGTTTTAGCTATTCACTGACCATCAAAAAAAAAGAGAAAATACGGGCTACCTGTTGAGGTTTTTGAACAATAAAAATAATCGCCAAGGCTTGGCACTTTAAAATTTTTTGAGCCTACGTATTTTTTTGCACTTAATTAAAGAGGGCACAAGTGATCTAGGACCTCTATATTAACTTTTCATCATAATAGTGCCACGTGAATGAACATTTTGCTTTCACCAGCGGTACATAGCAGAATCGTAGCTTACCAGAAGTCTTGGGTAAAACTACATGAATAAACTTAGTGTAGGCTTTGTAGATCACCTTCAACTTTATTCCAATATACTTGAGTTTTCTCGTAAAATAAATGAGAACGTCCGGTTAATTTCAAAATACGCCATGTTAAAGCTAGGAGCTAAACTTCGTGCCTTTTGTGGACATTTCAAAAGTATCCTTAATGACATAGAATTCTGCCCCGTTCTTGCGCACCTGGTTCAAAAAAGAGTATAGACGTAGATGAAAAAAAAATTCCTGTCTGCAATTTTTCCGTGTGCAATGAAAAGTAAGGACATAGCAATTGTGAAGCTAAAACAACAACAAAAACACTTTTTCACAAGTTAGGCAAACCGTTATGTCGTTATAGGTTAACCAAAAACGCACAGAGAGCAACGTGCTCTGTTCATCATTAACGTCAAATTGAGTACAAAAGGAAGTCCAGCAATTGAAAACCAGCAATTGCAAAGCACAAGAAGGTAACCTTACATAAAATCTAAACTTCAATTCTGCGCAAGAGAAACAAATGACACAGGTTCAAAAAAAAAAAAAAAAGCTGTGAAACTCTAGAGGGCAGCGCACCTCAGTGTTCACGAGAGTAACAATTTAAATGCAAATCTGCAAGCAAGGGTGAGACTTATCACTGCGATAATCAGTGAGGGCTCGTTCAAGCTGAAACAGACGATAGAGTAAGAGCGCCACTCCTACGTGATGTCTCTTTCATTTCTTCGTTGTGCTGGATTTACTTTTCTGTATGTCTGTGTGCACGCGTGTCCATTACCGCTGACATCTTCCTCCACAGGCGTAAATAATGTGCCCGGAATGAGGCAATTAGTGTACGAACAGCTAATTAATGACAAAAGCCGACAAGAATGTAGAGATCTCCTCTGCCGGTGGGATGGTGGAACAAGCAAATCCATACAGGACATGTAAAAGATTTGTCAGGGAGCACGAGTCCCATCAGTGACATTCTCTGCACAATACTCCACTCTGTGTTGTCTGCTTCGCGCGTTTGTGCATACTTGGGACAAGTTAATGCGGTAGCAATGCGCACCTGCGACGTTGCGATAAGAGCATTCTGAAAAAGTAGCAAACAAAGGCAGCCTTTTTTTTTCTCAGTGCCACCAAACTTCAAAAAAAGCACAAAAGACACCTGAAGAGAGGTGGTAAGGGAATTCAGATGAAACATCTACAAGCAAATAAGGCTTATCGGGGGGAGGGGGGGGGGGGGTATACGTAACTGCCAAAAAGTGAACCCTCTAAACAGAACGATTACAACGCTGAATGCACAGAAAGAAAGATACACATAGCGTCATGTTTGTCTTTCGTTCCGTGTCTCCGTCTTCCGCGCTGTGCTCGTTGTCTCATGAATGACTAATTATTGGCCTAAACCTCCACGGTCACCTCTAAACAAACGCGATAAATTGATGTGAAATATATGCACAAAGTACACCTTCAAGAATGAATGCATGACTTAACTTTTATTTCCCTCTTTAATAAAGGGGAGGGGCCGGGGGGAGAGAGGGAGGCCTGTGTGCTGCAGTCATAGCACCTTCTGCTGCCAGACGTTCGCCTACCAGTCGTGGTAGGCCTCCGCTACCTCCTCAGCCCACCTCAGGACTCGGTCCTGCAGGGCGGGATTGGAGCTGAGCAGGGCAGTCTCCCACAGCTCCTCGCTACTAATTAATGGTTTGAGGTGGCGGGGGGGATATTTGATGGGGCATTTCCACCATATATGGGAGAGATCTGCTGTCTGGACAGGGCAGAAGCGACACTTGGGTGTCGGGTATGTGTCGGGAAAGAATAAGTGCAAAGTGCGTGGGGTAAGAAAAGTGCGAGTTTGTAGTTGGCGCCACAATATTTCTGTCTGGCGCGTGCTCGACACAGAGAGAGGTGGATACGTTAGTCGTTGGTGTTTGTAATGTGTAGAAATTTCATGGAATGTGATGAGTGTGTCTTTATTGGTCTGTTGTTGGGAGTCATTGGCTTCTGGGGTAAGGCCCACATTTCCGTCCACGCGGTCCGTGAATCCTCGAGCAGTGGCATGAGCCATTTCGTTGCCTGGTAGTCCTTGATGTGCTGGAGTCCAGATGAGAGCGATGTAGTTTTTTGGCGGGTGAGCGACTAGTAGAGAGTGCGCGAGGTTTGTAATGTAGCCGCTACTGAAGTTCCGGATGATGAGTCACTGATGATGCAATCAGGTAGCCCCGTGCGAGTGCAATGGCGGCCTCTTCTGCGTCGCTCGCTGAGGTGGTCTTGACGGATGCTGAACGACCAGTGTTTCTCTGTTTGTCTACGATCGCTAGAGCATAACGATGTTTAGTGTTAAAGGCTGCGGCGTCCACATAAGACTCCTTCCACCTGTCCATAGCTGCGTTGTAGCACCTTGCCTCGAAGGTTCCGGCGTTCGACGTGAAATTCGGGGTGCATTTGTCTGGGTAGGGGTTGGATGTGGTATTGGCCGTCTTTGTTTGGAGGAAGTTGATGTCGCTTGTTCTCGTTGAGTGGTGGAGCGTAGTGAAGTGGTCTCAGGATCTCACGCCCAGCTTCAGTGGTGGAGAGTCTGTGATATTGCGATGATAGATGTGCTTCGGTTAATTATTCAAGGGTAGTAATTGTGGCTGTGACCATCACCCTTTGGGTGGGTGCTCTATTCGGAACACCAAGAGCGACTTAGTGTATCTTGCGAATCAAGCAGTTTACAGTATCCGCTTCCTTCCTAGAGAGTGAGAGATATGGTAGTGCGAAGGTGATTTTGCTTAGGACAAAAGCTTGGATGAGCTGAATCAGTTCCTTCTCTCGAAGCCCTCCGTGTTTATTGGAGATCCTTCCTATGAGGCGTAACGTGTTATCTAGCCAAGAGTTCGACGGAATACCGTCTGGCCATGTAAAAGAATACTTATTTGTGGAGCAGGTCACTGACCATGGTCAAAATGAAAATAAAATGACGTTTCGGCGTCCGCACGGATCGCTTGTTCACAACGGAATGGAGGCTGAGCAAAAGGTTCTTAAGTTGTGTTGAGCGCATGACGCAAAGTCCGGGAGTACACGTGATTTAAAGTGCCAAATGATCTGTTAATAGTATTACTACGAACTGGCTTTAGCCACAAGGGCGTTTGTGATGGCCTCTGCAGTTTTCTGCGTGAGGCGAAAAGAACTCAATCCTAATTTTTTCCGTTTCATTCTTCGTTTCACTTGAAATGTATTGAGCAATATGTAGATAGAACGAAGTTTCCATTTTATTTAATTTTATTTTACACAAGTTCCACTTACCAGTCTTAACAACGGAGCTGTTTAAGCCGGGCATAATGTGTCTGCTGAATTCAAAAACCCCCTCGCCGAGCGATGAGTGCTTAGTCATGGCAACCGGGCGCAGATGGTGTGACGTCACGCATCGCCGAGGCCAAACCGCGCGCGGCCGCCGCCGAGCCGCACCTAGCGATGACGTCGCTACACAACACTAGAGTGTACTATATTGGGGGAGTGGGTCCAGCGGACGCCTTGGCAAGCGCCAAGGGTGAAGCAAAAAACGCGGAAAATGTGGCGGCGCTGCCGTCGCTATCTTCTTAATCTCCGGCCAATAAACGTTGGCTCCGGCTGTTTCGGCAGCGCTCATTGGCTGAGGCGAGCTCTCGGGCTGAGTAGCTGTCGTCTGCTCGGCGCACCATCGTTGGTGCGTCGTTTGCGTTCTTTCCGCCGCTCCTTTTATTGCGATAGCAATTATATGGACACTCCAAAGCAGATTTCTGCCGTCGCCGTCGCCGTCGCCGTGAGGTTCCGTATGACGTCAATGGAGATGAAATCGTCGCCGCGCGCCGTCGAACGCTGTATGTGCGAGTGAAAGGGCGCGAGGGACGCGAGCTTTCACGGGGAGTGAACGCAAGGCGGAGAACAAACGCGCGTTCTGTGCCGTGCTCCCTTAAGGGCTGCAGAAGTAGGCGTCTCTTTCCTCCTTTGCAATCACCATATATGTAGAGCAAACGCGCCTTCTTCTGACGCACGAAAGGCCGTGGGGGGGGGGGGGGGGGCAGGGAAGGGAGGCGACGTTTAGCTGCGGCACCAAGTGCCTATTTATATCAGAGGCTCCGGCAACAGTCACCAACGCCGCACGCATTTTGTGCGAAAGCGGGCAAAACGCCGACGGCGTCGACAACAGTGCTGTGTGTTGCCGGTGCTGCTGCATGTCCAAGTTTGTACAGCGGATAAAACTACTATCCTTACTCCGTATAGCTCTCTACTAAGTTGCTATCGCAATTGATGCTTCGCCTTTCGGGTGAAACTGCGACAACTTTTTTAATTTTATTTACAATATATCGGTGGGGAATGATCTCAGTGTTACCGACACCGAGTATCCGCCTGTCCAAGCTGCATGCAGCTGCGGTAGGCCCTCCGACGCGACAAGCGTCCGGCCGTCGAGCGCGGCCGCTCATTCGGAAGAAAGTGACGGTGGCGCCACCTGGATTTTCATTAAAAATGCCTCAGCCCAGAGCCCTCGTTGGACCAACTCCCCCAATATAGTACACTCTACCAACACTTGAGCCCGCTCCCGCCCAGACACTATCTAGTTGCGCAGAGCTCTTCTCTGCCGAGCCAAGCCGTGAGGTCATTGCACACCACGTGATCGACTCCTCCAATAGCTACTCGTATCGCCGCGCCCCCCAAAAAAGAAAAGTGGTCGCAGTTTCACCTGAAAGGCGAAGCATCAATTGCGATAGCAAACTTGTAGAGAGCTATACGGAGTAATAATATTAGCTTTATCAGCTGTATAAACTTGGACATGCAGCAGCATGGGTAACACGCAGAACTGTTGTCGACGCCATCGGCGTTTTGCCTGCGTTCGCTCAAAATGCGTGCGGCGTTGGTGACTGTTGCCGGAGCCTGTGATATAAATAGGCACTTGGTGCCGCAGCTAAACGTCGCCTCCCCTCCCTCCCCCTCCCCCACGGCTTCTCGCGCGTCGGAAGAAGGTGCGTTTGCTCTACATATATGGTGATTGTAAAGGAGAAAAGAGACGCCTACTTCTGCAACCCTTAAGCGAGCACGGCGCAGAACGCGCGTTTGTTCTCCGCCGTGCGTTCACTCCCCGTGAAAGACGCGCCCCTCGCCCCTTTCACTCGCAAATACAGCGTTCGGCGCGCGGCGACGATTTCTTCTCCAAATGACGTCATACGGAACCTCACGGCGACGGCGACGGTGACGGCGACGGCTACGGCGACGGCGACGCCGACGGCATAAATCTGCTTTTGAGTGTCCATATAATTGCTATCGCAATAAAAGAAAAAGGCAGCGACACGAGTAGCTGTCTATAAAGGCTGATCTCCGTGTCGCAGATTCGAGCTTGACTTGGCCTGACTTTGTGAAAACTAAGCACAACCGTTGTAAAGGTGGCGAAGGGACTTTGCAGTTGCGTTGCAGAGTTGAAGCCTAGTTAAGCTTGTGGGTATACATTGATAAAACATGGGCAAATACTGGGGTAAAGCTTGTATAAGGAGGGTGAAAGAGAGATAAACATTGTCTAGCTTCATGTAGCATAACCATTGCAATATGAACTTTAAAGCTTGATGTGACTTGCCGAACTTAGCAAAAACTTCATATGGCATAACCTAGCAAAACTATAGAAAAATCTTAGCAACACCATCGAACAAATGAAGATACAGCTCCGCTGTCCCTTTGGCCTTGCAACAGCAACGCCATGCAAAGCTAGCCGCCGTTTTTTATTGCGATAGCAATTATATGGACACTCAAAAGCAGATTTCTGCCGTCGGCGTCGCCGTCGCCGTCGCCGTGAGGTTCCGTATGACGTCAATGGAGATGAAATCGTGGCCGCGCGCCGCCGAACGCTGTATGTGCGAGTGAAAGGGCGCGAGGGACGCGCTCTTTCACGGGGAGTGAACGCACGGCGGAGAACAAACGCGCGTTCTGCGCCGTGCTTCCTTAAGGGCTGCAGAAGTAGGCGTCTCTTTCCTCCTTTACAATCACCATATATGTAGAGCAAACGCGCCTTCTTCCGATGCGCGAGAGGCCGTGGGGGAGGGGGGGAAGGGGGAGGGAAGGGAGGCGACGTTTAGCTGCGGCACCAAGTGCCTATTTATATCAGAGGCTCCGGCAACACTCACCAACGCCGCACGCATTTTGAGCGAACGCGGGCAAAATGCCGACGGCGTCGACAACAGTTCGGCGCGTTGCCGGTGCTGCTGCATGTCCAAGTTTATACAGCTGATAAAGCTAATATCATTACTCCGTATATCTCTCTACAAATTTGCTATCGCAATTGATGCTTCACCTTTCAGGTGAAACTGCGACAACTTTTTTATTATAATCTTATTCTCCAAAATTATTATGTTTGATTTAGTCCTTCCACCGCCCGATTCATTGCCGATCGCATAGAGCGGTTTGCGCCAGGTCATTAAGGAACAACAATGGTGGACATAATCTGGATTTCACAGCTGCTGATTGTTCTTACCTAATATACTTATGGCTCTTACAAAGTTATCAGATTAGAAGGGAGGGTGATGTGTTCCGAGAACAGAAAACGACTACATCATAAAGATATACTTATTTTTGAGGCGCTTCCTAGTATGCAGCACCTCTCTTCCTGGAATATGTTATTTATTCCAGTATAGCGCTCAAGCCATTGTGTTGTAGCTTTACCTTTTAGGCCTAATGCGCTCCCATTTAAAGTGCAGTTTTTTTTTCTTTTCTTTTTGCCTCCTCTACCAGGGTTGGTGTAGTTGCTAGCTGCTGCCTGCGGCTGGCATGGCCCGTATTTCGGTGGACATATTTGTCAATATATAAACGAAAATGCGGTCTTGAATTATGGTCTGTTATCGGGCACAGTGCCAAACAGCGCAGGATACAGTACGAAGCGAGGCTGTGCGTAGTGGCAAGCAAGGTACGTAAACGATAACGTTAGCTACAACTCAAACAAGCCATCGCCGACATTCAATTGTCGTCATTCCGCTGTCATTACATGCCTTAAGGTGGCGGACCCACTCCGGCGGCACGAGCCCCCCGTTTTCAGTACTTTTGGAGCAACCGCGGCGGCTCTTCTACTTGGAATATAAAGTAGTGGTATATACCATGAAAAAGCCTAATTCTTGCAGATTCCAACTATATATTATATAAAGAAATTGATTAATGTGATTTAGAAATAATTATTCAAGAACAAGCATGAGATACATGCTTTTTGCAAACTGTGTCTCAGTTGTGACCATATTTAGAAGGAACTACCTAATTTACTGCATTGCGGCTTGCTGTGTACCTTTAGGACATATTTATCTATTTCCTTGACGAGGCGAAATAATTTTGAATTTTTACTTTTCGCATAATTTGCTTTTGAAGATTGCCAAATATCGCAAACTTCTCTTGCAAACCGTCCGGCAACTACACGCTCAAGAAAGCTAACTTTTAGAAATTTTAGAGTTCAAGGACTTTCCATCTGGTACGCAAAATTTCATTCATGTACCTTTATTAGTTTTCCTAATAATGCGGCCGAAATTAAGCAATATTTAGACCTCTGGTTTTACTTTTGCCCATTTTTCCGGGAAGGTACTAAAGCTACGAAGCTGTGGTTAAAAACTAATAAAGATACATGAATTAAATTTTGCATCCTAAATGGACATTCCTTGAACTATAATTTATCCAAAATTTAGCTTCCTTGAGCGTGAAGTTATCTGGATGTTTACAACAGAAATTAGCAATATTTGGCAATATTCAAAAGCAAATTATCCAAAAACTAAAAACTCAAAATTATTTTGCTGCGTCAAGGAACTAGATAAATATGTCCTAAAGCTACAGTGCAAGCCGAAATGCAGTACAAGCGGTAGTTTCTCCTAAATATGGTCACAATTGAGACACAGTTCGCAAAAACCAGGTATCTCATGCTTATTCCTGAACATTTATTTCTTAAATTATTTATTAACAACATTTATTTCTTAATTATTATTAATAAATTTCTCTATATTATATATAGTTGGAATCTACAAAAATTAAGCTTTGTTATGGTATATACGACAACTTTATATCCTAAGTAGAAGAGCCGCCACGGTTGCTCCAAAAGTACTGAAAACGGGGGGCTCGTCCCGCCGGAGTGGGACCGCCACCTTAATTTCGCCATGAGCCGCTATTCTGGACATTCCGCCATTTTCTTCGAGGCGTGACGTAGGCGTGACGCTTACAAAATGCCGCCGATGGCCCCAATTTGCTTTCGTAACGTGACGCAAATTTGACGTTTCGTCTAAGAAACTAAGGTAGGCATCGAACCTAGCGTTCTTTATAAAGGAGAACAGTTTTCCTCCCCAGTTAATATAAAGCAGCTAACTCAAAGCCTACGATTATTCCATCAAAATCGTTTCTCGCTTCCGTCGTCTGCATGCGCACAAGCTGTCGTCTGCTTCATTAGCTAGGATGCGTGTCCTGGGGAAACGGAATGAGTCATCCTATATTGGCGTCCTCGCGCTTGCTTTCTAGCTTGAGACAACATACGCGACCTACCAGTGATGTTGAGCGCACGCTCTATGCCGCGTTATCGCTATCTCGTGAAACGCAAGTGACTCAGCCCGACTCGCCTGGCTGAGAAGCGGCCGAATATCATCGAAAGCGTTGCGCGCGCCGCGGGTATCCGCTGGCGCGACGCAAGCGCCGGAGCTGCCACCTCTGGTTCACTTCACTGCTTACTCGCCCCGCAAGAGGATAGGGAGCCTACATGCAAAGGGCGTTGCATGTAGCCTCCCTACGAGAGGAAACTTCAAGGCGCAGCCTTGCGTACATATCTTTTTTATAAATTAAGAAGTCACCGTTTTCGTATCCTTTGATGACGGCAAAAGTCATTAATATTGATTAAAATACAAACGCAATAGTGAAAAGTGCAAAATGTCGCTGAAGGTTTGCTAGTTTCCACCAATATTATTTCAAATAAACGTGTTTTTAGTAAAAATGATCGTTAAAAGCACAAATGCCCGCACCACGCAACAGCGATGCAAATGCTGTGAGCACGCGTTCTGAACAAAAGATTTTCATGACCCCAAATGACTGGGAAAATGCGGCGATACGCATGCCTCTCGACCGCCGTTGCATATCGCGGCTCATTAACATAATTCGCTCGTCAGGCGAGACTTCGGCCTGCCTGCACGATAAAGAGCTACGCATGTTAACATAATTCGCGCGGCTCGTCGCACCACTAATTATGGCGGAAAATCGCTGCAATGGCGGCCCAGCGCAACGTCACGCAACGTCAAATTGACGTTTACGAAACGGCCCTTCCTGTGACGGTATTCAAGGGATATTCCTTTAGCCAATTACTAAGCTGACATGCCGGCTATCTTGGAACGCCACCACAAATTCGCGAAATTGCAGATGCATTCCACGGGCTTCTGCACACTACCGT
Source organism: Dermacentor silvarum (assembly GCF_013339745.2). NCBI lineage: Eukaryota > Metazoa > Arthropoda > Arachnida > Ixodida > Ixodidae > Dermacentor > Dermacentor silvarum. The sequence goes on along the minus strand of NC_051159.1, from coordinate 64,138,732 downwards.
TCACCTTCTTTTTAAAGCGCTAAAGTCGCAATATAGGTGCCAAGGATCTCAAAAAAGTATTAGTCGATAAAATGTGCAGCTCCACGTCATGTTTTGTCATTCTGGTGAAAACGCAAAATTGCATTTTGCAAAACTTCCGTTTCTCGGCACAAATTTCAAAACACGTGACCTCTGGACAGCCAATGAGACAGCCAAGATGGCGGATAATGGCGGCCGTGCAGCCGCTATGCGTGTCAAGAATAGCACCTATGATCACGACTTCGCTCTCATGCCACCATCGTTACGATGTCATCATCACACTGTAGCCGTCATTCTGTCACCGACCTTCCATTGCCAAAATGGCTGTCGAAACTCCACTGTTATCATGCCGCAGTTGCCATGCCATCGTCCTTATTGTTTCATTGTCATTCACTCGTCGTTGTTCATTCGTGATCATACCGTCATCGTCACGCTGTTTTGGTCGTTACAGCGTTGTAATTTCTGCTTCGTCATCTGATCGTCATTATACTGCCGTCGTCACACATCGTGATTGCATAGTTGTCACCGCATTGTCGTAGTGCCGCCGGTGACGTTCTATCTTCGTCATTCCTTCTTTATTGCTTATTCATCATAACATCGTCGCCATGCCATCATAGTCATTCAATCGTCTTCGTTTTGTCGTAGTCATAACCATGTCATCTTGGCCCTGTCATGACGCCGTCGTCGTTATTGCGTCGTCGTCTAACAGTCATCGACGTTCATGAATATTTTGTCGTCGTGATGACGCTGTGTTCGTTCCATCACCTTCGTTTGAACTTCATCATCAAATTGTCATAAAGCCGGGGTCGTCCTACAGTCGTCGCCATCCCGTTGTTGTCACGACGACGTCATCACGTAGTCGTCGTCCGTGATATCTTTGTCACCACTGCGAAATCATAGCATTGTCATCATTACATTGTCGTCACGCTCTTGTCGTCAAACCTTCATCGTCTTTCCATCATCTTCGTTTATTCTTTGTCATGTCGTTGTCGCCATAGCGTAGTCGTCCGACAAGCGGCATTGATTACGTCACGATTATTCAAGCGTCGTATTCTAACGTAGTCATTCCGGTGTTGTCTTACCTTTGTTTCACGCTCTCGTTGTCATGCCGTCGTATAGTCATGTCATTGTCATTTAACCATCGTCATGTGTGGGATCCGCATGTTCAAGCGCCACAACTTTATGTTTAGCTATGTGCTTCCTGGTGAAAATGGGCAGTATACTTTCATATGGTCGTTAAAGAAACATGAGCAGTGGCATAGTTGAACCGGCACTACATGGGAATTCAACAAAAGGAGCATCTGATGAGAGACCTCTCCTGTATGAATTAAGCCAAAGTGAAAGCAGCAGTGTCCCTGAAGACGTAAGAAAATGTTCTTCTGTTCATATAAGCTACATTCTAATGCAGTCGGGATGGGTAAAAATAAATGACAGCTCATTCACCTACAAAACTGCAAGAACATGCCCACCAATAAACCTTTAGTCCGGGTTACGGATGTATAAATTGCGTACGTTTCCGTAGGTTGGAATGTAACCTAAAAGTAAGCGTGCCTCTAAAGTTAACAAAGATCACTAGCCCCACAGTTGAGACGTGGACGGGTGCACGCATAATATTTTGTTAATTCTATTTCATATTCACATTCAATAGTTCACAACAACCAGAGTTTGGCACTGCTGCGAAAACTTGAATACGATCCCATTAAATGCTCTTGCAGTTAAACGTCCCCGATTGCCTGCACTTGTGACAGGGATTTGTGGTTCAAAGGGGAAAGTGACGCCATGTAGCCCTGCACGAGAAATCGAAGTTGCGCGTGGCAAGTCGGCAGGCAGTGCAGGGACGCGAGATGTCAAAGCAGTGAATATTATCGTATGAGCTGCCTACTGACATGCTCCTTGCGTCATTCGTATCCTACCATACGTGCAGATTAGGGTTTGCGCCAGAACACCGCCGAGTTCTTATGAGCGTGGCGTTCTGTTTCGACAACTCTGCACATTTCTGTGACTAATCGTTCCGTCTGTTGGCTTAGATGTTTGCGACACCGATGCCGGAGTTGTCATGGCAGTCCACTGGGCCGCTTTTGCTATGTGTATGCGACCATTGCGTTTCACAACGCTGCCAGAACGTGACGGGCCGACACAGCTCTATAGCGTAAGCCATTCGGCTAGCGGGCTCACTGGGATTGGCAAACACGCACACACAAAAGTGTACTGCTGCTGCAGATGCCGGTGATGATGAAATGGAATTGATCAGTCTAGTTACTTGGAGGCGACAAGAACACGGTGCTCGTAGCGATGGCTAGGTGGCTATTTTCATTTCCTCGCATAAAAGGCTCCTCAGCTCTCCTTCTTGTTGCTATGCTGTATTGTGTAAAAGTGAGGGCGATAGTGCTTGAAGCCTGGCAATTATTGGTGCGTGTAATCCGGTATGCTTGGCGTCGGTATCATGCGTTTCCGTTAATTAAACTCATATTGTACTTTTTAACGCTGTTTGTGCATGTGATTATGGTACCTTTGATGGTACTATCATCACATGCACAAACAGCCTTAAAAAGTACAATATGAGTTTAATGGTACCTGGATATTTAATTTAGTGTCCAGGGAATGTAGTCGTGTATATCTGAAGTTGGGCCCCTTGTAATCAGATAGTTCGGGTTGGCGTGTAAATATGTGAAGTTTTCTTGAATCATCCGTCATTGAAAGCGACATTGATAAACGCTGGGCATCTCTGTGGCCGAGTCACTGTGGCCGATAATGCCACAGTGACTCGGCGACCACTGAAAAATGGAGTAGTGTCTCTTCTCGGTTAAGCTCTCTCTCGCTTCTGCAATATCAAATACCACTTGTTCACGTGGACCCCGACGAAATGCTGACAATAAATTCTGCAGTGCCGCCTTGAAGTCACAGAAAATTGTCCGTCCATTTGCGCGGTTGTTCACCACCAATTGAGCACAGTGCAACACGAAAACTGACCAATTCTGCAACTGTCGATGTTGTCCAGTGAGATATGTTGAAATGGTGGTGGTGGTGGTGGTGTTGGTGGTGGAGATATGTTGAAATGGTGGTGGCTTTCATCGGGTTGACAACAGCTGCACTTGAGCTGTTCGATAGGACCAAGTCGTCGCTGTATCTATGCTATATCGTTCACGCAGAAAGAGCATCGTAGGCTGTTTGGGAGCTGGCGATGAGCACTCTGCTTCCTTATCGATACCAGGTGGTCTGGTGAACTTGGGGTTTAACGAAACACCAAGGAGTTGTCAAGACCTTTGCTGCAAGTGTGAAAGCAGATGGTAATGACTCGTTCTGATCTTACAGTTTTGCTGAATAAGGTACGTGGTCTCATATTTGGTAAAGAAGCTAAATGGTGATGAGGTGTAAGAGGCAAGATGCCTTATCTGTGCCCTGAGTGCTTCGACTGCAATGTGCGTCGTGATCAGGTAATATCGACTGATCGCGACAGTTGCCACCAATGATGCACATCGAGGAAATCATGGACAAATACATGTATTCCAAGGTATTCAAGCTCAGGCTCTTCACGCCAAATATATATTATACGAATTGACTGATAATTGAAAACGCATGTCAACTCCGCAACGTCTTCTACATCTTCCTCAACGTGACCTGGTGTACTTCACCCCATAGCTGAGTAGCAGGCTGCCGTTTCCCCACTTGCTATTGCTTCCTCAACTTAAAAAGCCCCCGAGACTAAACAAAAAATGCAGGAGTCCTGCCTCGGTCGGAGCCCTCAGGCTTCGACGTAATCGGTAGCTCAACGGCAGCAATAAGCTAAGGCTATTTTTGTTTCCAAGTTGAGCGCAGGAACTTCTTCCGACATGACAAATCACTTAAAGCAAGGTGTCAAACCGTATCCTAAACACAATTTTGGGCGTAACTGAACCCGAGCCTGAACCAATATTTTTTGGAATGTCTTTGAACCCGAATAACGGCTGCCGTTTCAGCATGAAACGGTTCAAGCGTCTAAGGCGACAACGGGTGCTCAAATGTGTGCAAGATTCTTCGAATAACTACATCTTCAATCGGCGCTCCCTACTAGTAGATTGTTACGAATCACGAGTCGCGTCGTAAGCGAGAATTGGGATAGACGATTGGAATGTGCTGGTTACTACAGCCCCCTTAGAAGAGACGCTTGCACTTACTTCGGAACTCGTCCACGCCAATTGCGTTCAACGGCCTAAAAGTTGTTTAATGGGCTCCGAGGGGAGGTCAGCTTGTTACTAAAACGACTTAAACTAGATAAACCCGGAGAGCGGGAAAGACGATGTCCTGGATGAGGGATATCAACAGCTTGAGCTGCATAACTTATTATGTTCATAACACTGCGGTCGCTGATGAATGTCGTTACCTTTTCTTACTGAGCAGCCACCATGGCTGTAAACTGCACGCGAAATGGTGTTTCCCATGATCAAGTTTCATAGGGAAGGACGAGAAGGTTCGATCTTTATTGTGAAATGACCAAGAAGGGTGGTAAAAACGAGTTTACTGCAGGAGATTCTTATAGAGTGTGTAGTGTTTATTGGAGTTGCTTATGTGTTAAAATAGGGCAGTCTTGGTTTTAAGGGTAGAGTATACGCTTTATAAGTAATGATTCTGTAGAATCCCATGCACTTATATGACAATTTCCCTTTGGGAAGTTTCTGCAGCAAATTGTATTGCGATAAGAATTATATGGTCACTCCAGGCGCACTTAGCCATAGTGGCCACCGTCGGCGTCACCGTGATGTTCCGTATAAAATCCAAGGGTGATAATATCGTCCCCACGCGCCGTATACTGCATGTGCGACTGAAATCGTGTGAGGGGAGCCGCCGATCGCCGTTTAATCTCACGCTCGCAAGGGAGGAAAGCGGGGAGGAAGCGTGGCGTTTTCCGTCGCACGGAAGGCACCGGTGGGAAGGATAGGGAGGGGGACAGCGTTGTACTCCGGCCACGGAGCAAGAAACCTTTAAATAATCTTCTTCCGTGACTCCGGCAGAATCTGCGTATTGCGCGGCAGCGTGGGCCTTATCTTGAAAGCTATCTGCGTTGGGGGCCGAGTCTAGGTGCGCCGACGGCTCAAACTTTTGTGCGTGCTGTGTTCTGGCAGCTGAGTTGTCATTGAAGCGATAGGCAGCATGAAGGTCACTTCGCTCGATGCTGCCGCCGCGCTTCCTCACGCCAACGTTTTCACAGCGAGTGTCCGCGGTCATCGAGTGCGAAGCGTTCGTGTTTTCATGTGCGCGCAGACATCATGCTTGTCAATTTAGTTAGTAAGCGAATGTTTGCAAGTTTGTACGGTCGATAAAACTACTATGCTTACATCGTATAGCTGTCTACTAATTTGCTATCGCAATCGATGCTTCTACTTGCGGGCGAAACTGCGACCTTTTTGGTTGGTAATCAGCGATGAACGTGGCCTGCGACTCGTTGTAGTTTAAAGTTTAGGTATAGAACAATAGCCGTAGGACCCATCTGAGGGTGACTGTGATTAGCATCGAAGCATTAGCATTAGCATTTAATGTAGTAATAAACCGCATTGCCACCGTCAAAACTCACCTATGAGGCGTGCACTGCAGACAATCTCATCGCTCTCGCATCCTTTCATTGAAGAGCGGCAAGCACCCAGAGGCACATATCCCAGGACCCAAGTGGCAGGCGAAACGGTTCATTGAAGAGTGATACATACCTCGTGGTACATATCCAATGAATCATACCCAAACAACTATCTAGTGACCCAAGTTGCAGACTGTTAGGGTGGGAGGTTGCTTGCGCGCCCTTGTAATCCAGCTGCTCACTGGAGGCCACGGCGCGGAAGGCGGGTATCGTAAGTCGGTTCTGGGAAGACTCCGGCGACCATGCATGCTCCGGAGGCACATGAACGACGCTGATAGTTGCGTGTCCGTGTAAATCCAGCTTGGTTGAAGTCGCTGCCTCTGTACGAGAGCTCTCCCCACCGTGCGTTACGGGCAACGTGTGGGTGGCTTCGGAAGCCTGCATGCGTGTAGTCGGAGAACCGCAGCTGCAGTGAGCGGGAAAAAAGGTCGTATCAACTACCAATTACCCATTTAGGCACCCGGCAAACCCAGCGCAGGCTGTCCACGTCTTCCTGCACTGCCGATGTGTGAAATGTGCCATAAATGGTACACGACGGCGGCATCGGTAATGATGATGGCTTCATGGAACAGTGATCAGTGACCACTTTCGCCCACCTGAGGTGTTGCATGAATCGGTGTTGGTTGTCTTTGTTGCTACGAGGACACCGTCGGGCACAACTATTCAGAGAGCAATGCCAGATAGAATGGTCCCCAGAAGCCAGGCTTATGTTCGAAGCGAAACATGCCCAGAGGCACATATTCGGTGAACCAAGCTGGCATCAAAAATGATCTTTTAGGATGGGCGCACACGCAGTGGCATGTAGCCAGTTACTGAGGCAGCCATGAAAGGAGAGCGGTTACATTCGGACATCGAGAGATAGCAGAAAGTGTGTCAAGTCACCTAAAACGCTAAAACCATTATTAATGATGTAAGTTTATGAGATGATAGTTTAAAGAATATGAATGAAGGTTAAATACATTCAACGTGAGACATCTACAATGCAGTTGCCCAAAAAAGATATTAACATATAGCGACAAAACCTGCGCATTAACGAGGGCATGAACGGAGAATAGTACGCATAGTGTGTTTTACCGCATAAGAATGAATTTGGCTCCAATGACAATACTGCGAAATGAATCCTCACTGCCAGTTATTCTGTAAAAGTTCACCTAGTTGACGGTCCGTTTCGTCTGCTGTTAAAGTTCTGATTGGCTGGGCTATAGCGTGCGCTTCTGCAGCAGGCGCCACAGCTAATCAGCACTTCAGCAGCAGACGAAATTGACATGTTCACTAGGTGGACTTTTCAAGAATACGTACCCTGCACTTTCTTGTTTCTTAACTTTTTGCCAGGTGATGAGAGTACGACCCCCGTGTAAGCGGGCTTAAAAGCGAAGGCAATTAGGGGTGTGCGAATAACAATTTTGGAGACCGAAACGAATACGAACCAAATAGAGCAAAACGCTGATCGAATCGAATATCGGATATTGTCCACTAGTTTAAGAATAATGAATCACCGCTATCACAATTAATATAAAGCGATGCTCAGAAAATCAAGTTTGTATAATTACACAGTACGGGATAAAGTTGTGTTTATTAAAGGCACAAATGGAGCATTTGGAGCAGACAAGCAGTTCATTCGCATGCAAATCGCTCCTCGGAAAGAGCGAATGATCACTGTACAGCCTGGAAATTACGGCTGCTTAAGTGACGTAGCCTGCTCGACTACGCAAGTTCGTATGTTCCATGTCTATACTATCGCCGCCGGTGTGAAACCTTTGCTAAAGTTTGGAACCTACTTTTGCTATAGTTTCACGTTTATTGGTGTGCCGCTGACGGTTCTAAATATTGGAAAAATATTCGCATTTACGAATATTGGCTATTTGATTCGCAAACCGAAATCGAATAGCACGCTATTCGATTCGTTATTCGAAAGTTTCGAATATTGTTCCGAAAGTGAAAAGCTTATTTTTAAAGATTTTAAACAAAATAACCGTGTCCGTAGAGATATTATATGCTGTAGCTTTCATACCCACTCGCCGCATTGCCACATACACAGTTGCACATACGAATGGTCTCCGTGCTCATACCAAGTGCAGATACCCAGTCACCCTAGTTTTTTTCATGGGGTTTTACGGGCCAAAACCACGCTACGATTAGGAGGCACGCTGTAGTGGGGGACTCCGGAAATTTGGACCGCCTGGGGTTCTTTAACGTGCACCTAAATCTCAATCTAAGTACATGGGTTTTTTTCGCATTTCGCCCCCATCGAAATGCGGCCGCCGTGTCCTGGATTCGATCCCACGACCTCGTGCTCAGCAGCCCAACACCATAGCCACTGAGCAACCACGGCGGGTGTCCAGTCACCCTATTGTCGCATATCCCGTGGCCCCTGTGCTCATACCAAGTGTACATACGTAGTGTCACACAGCCAGTCGCCTCATTGTCACATACCAGTGGCCCCAGTGCACATAGCAAGTGGACCGTTGGAGAAGAAATATTCCGGAAAATATGATTAGGTATACGTATATGACATGCCTTGCTGTATGTCATGGCGTATATGCGGGCTATATTGCCACACCATTCTAAAGTTGCTCATACCTTGTCTTACATTCTTGACAAAGTTAATCCTCGGAATCCCTCTGGCTAGAATTGGAACGGGCGACGATCGGGGCTCAGAGAGCGCATGTGTATGCTGTAGCAAAGATGCGGAGACCGCTCAACACATCCTAATGGAATGTGAAGCGATTCACCCAGTGAGAACAGTATAGGTAACGTACGGCATACAGAAGTGCTTGGGTTTGAAGTGGATGGAAGCATCAAGCGGTCAGCAGTCAAGATAAGCACGAGACGTTTAGTGTATTGGTGGATAAAGAAGCAGGAAAGATATTGATACTACCTGGTTTGATCCCTAAGTCATATGTAGAGGTACAAGGTAGATATTGCGGAAAAAGTTGATACGACCTGGTTAGACCTCTTAGTCAAAGGTAGAGGTACAAGGTAGATATTCAGGGAAAAAAGAGCAATGACATGTATGGAAAATTGCTAGATAAAAAACATGTATAGCGTACCTGACTAAATCACGCAGGCTAGGTGACTATTTGTCAACCCCCCGTTTCAAAGGGGAGGTGATTAAATCATCAACATCATCCCCAGGTCCCTAGATGCATTACTTAGGCATTCCCGCCCCCGCCTACACGGCAACGTTTCACAATTTTTGTTTATGGCACGTGCTGTGCTTGATTTACTATACGACAAAAAATCAGGTGTTGGGCTGCGGAGGTCACGTGCCGGGCTGTGAGAGTGTAAAATTTATAAGAGTCCGTAACCTTAAGAGAGCGCTTGGAGCTGGCGTCTCAACATCGTATTGGCCACGTATGCACATGGTGCAAGTAAACAGGTGCCACCAAAATGGCTCCAAAGCGTGCACTAAGCGTCGAGGACACATAGGCCCGAAAGAAGCGTCCCATGGTACAGGAGCGTCTTTGCTACAGAGTCAAACGTGGTGCAGACCGCGAATGTATGCTCTCTCGAATACATGAGACGAGGCAACGACGCGTGGCGGCCAGGAAAGACGACGAGCGTCGTGAACACTACAACCACAAGCGACAAGCGGAACAACCACTGGTGGCGACCATGGAAGATGAGGAGTGTGGTCAGCACCATGATCAGAAGCGGCAAGCAGAACAATAATTATCGGTAATAAAAGCAAACATCACAGAAAGCTTGGCTTACATCGATTCATACAGTGCCTGGGACACGCATATTTTCCTAAAATAAACTTTGGTAAAGGTTTTAATTTCTCGCGTATTACATTTTCAGTAATGTTTACAGCCTGCAATTCCAAACCAAGCAATTAAAGCAAGACCAGACGACAAAATAGTCCCATAGTGCTCACCGTCCTTGTCGTCTCTTCTCCAACTTTAGCAACCTACCGATACTTTTTGTGTTTCATATAATTCCTCATAGTTGAATGAAGTATGTTTTTGCATAATATAAACCAAGAAGGTGTTTTTTACATGCTCTTTTAGTAGAATATGAAACGTTGTGACAAAAGGAATGGTGCTAGCCAGGAGCGTCTTCTAGGTCGTCTGGCTCTCCGAAACCGACGCAAACCTCAAGCCACCACATCCTACCACTACCTTTCATACGACTGCGGCACAACGCGAGTTCTTTCTCTATGTAGTGTTGTAAGGAACGCAGAGAATGCGGTACAGGCACGTAGTAATACGTCGCCGTATGCTATATCGCTACTTTGGCGCTTCTGTTTGGCTCGCACGACCCATAGCTTTCGCTGCACCACTAGATGATTGCGAGATCGAGTATAGAACTTGTGACCTTGTGCTGCTGACAAGCTGGAACGATAACAACACTGTCATTCTATAAGAACATTTTTGGGTTTTACGCGCCAAAACCACAATCTGATTATGAGGCACGCCGTAGAGAGGCTCCGGATTAATTTTGAACAGCTGGAGTTCCTTAACGCGCACTCAAAGCACGCTACACGGGCGTTTATGCATTTCGCCCCATAGCCATGGTCGAGGATTGATCACGTGACCTCGTTGTTAGTAGCGCAATGCCCGTAGCCAGTAAACCACCCAGGCGGATAATAGTCAATTGTACTTGTTTCTTTCGTACGCGCAGTTCAACAGGTAGGCAGCAGCTATGGTAAAGGTGTTAGATGGAGCAGCAGATAACGCGTATCACTAGTCGTCCTGCTCGTCCTAAGATAAGTCTATATTTTTGACGTGTAGAAATTACGGGGAAACTCATAAATTCATAAATTCTGTTTTGAATGGCGTTTGCAGCAATTAAAATGAGACCTTAATATCTACAAACTGTTGGGCGCTGAAATATGTTTCATGGCATGCAATGTTTTTAATATACCTGAAAATTAAAACAATTAGGCAGCTTAATGCTCAGACCTATTAAATATGGCAATTCTGTGAACTCTTTCTACTTGGACAAAGAAAGCAGAGAATTTGGATAGAATCCACAAGCTCAGAAATAAACCAGTAATGTGTGAGTTGAACTTGGCTAGAATAAGTGTACACGGTGTAATGTTTCCACGAGATTGTGCACTACTGCACGTATTAATATGGTCCCATTAAGACAATCTCAAATACGTAATTTAGACAATTTTAATGTCTGTTTTCAATGATAAGTTACGCATTTGTAAAGTTCATGCAAAAAGTCACAGGCCTCCGCAGCGCGCGCAGCACAGTCGCATCGTAAGCTGGAGAAGCAGCTCCATAGGAGCTTGATTTTGTGCGGCAAGCACAACGGCCTTCGCAGCAAAGTCTCTTCGCGTCGTTTTCCGGAAAACGATTTGAACTGTCCGCCCAGCGTCGGCGGCGGCGAGCTGTCGCTTGAGCCGCAGCACGTCGGGTTCTGCAGAGCGGTGTGCTTATCCCGACGTATTCTGGTCGCAGCCGCCCGCGTACCTACGATTCGCTTCTTCAGCAGCGATTCGTACCTTGCGAGGAGGCGCCATATCGTGTACAGAAGAATAAACACAGGTATCCAGATCACATGGCTCACATGTGGCACGAGGCGATGCTGTGGATGATGATGACGATGATGATTTTACAGCGTAAGCTGTTATGGGCTCATTCCAATAGCGATTTCGGTTCACGATGGTGTCAGCCGCCGCCGTTTGGCATCCCCTTCGAGACGGTGTGGTGGCAGATAGTGACCAAGCCTACTTGAGTTATCCAGGTCCAGCTACGTGCAGCATGCAACTGCTACACGCAACTGTTACATGCCGAGACACCTCTTGGAATATAGCGCAGATGCAATGCAGTGTTCGCACATATCGGCACTACGCGGCGCACATGTCACATCGCGTGACAAAATGCACGATACGATGCTAATGATAATGATGATGATGATTTATTGGTATTCCCTTTCAAACGGAACGATGCCAAAGAGTCACCTAGCTTGCTTGATATAATCAGGTATGCTATACGTTTTTCATCCTTATATTTTTGCATACATTTTCCTAATTTACTTTTTCTTCCTCAAACTTTCTCAATTTACCTTGTGAGGTAAATGCAGCTATGCAACCTATGCAACTGCTACATGGCCTGCCAGCTACTGTACTAATATGCAACCGCAATATAAAGTGTGCGCGTGCCGAAAATACACGGTGCGCATCACACATCGCGTGACAGGTGGCATGCTACGATGCTAATGATGATGAAGATGATCATTTATTGGCATCCCCTTTGAAACAAAAACAAAGCGGTGGCAAACAGTTACCTAGCCAGCTAATGATGATGATGATGATGATGATTTAATGGTATTTCCTTTGAAACGGAACGGTGCCAAAGAGTCACCTAGCTTGCTTGATATAATCAGGTATGCTGTACGTTTTTTATTCTTAGATTTTTGCATACATTTTCCTAATTTACTTTTTCTTCCTCATACTTTCTCAAGTTACCTTGTACAATTAACTATGCAACTGCTACATGGCATGCTAGTTAGTGTATTAATATGCAACTGCAATATAAAGTGTGCGCGTAACGAAAATATGCGGTGCGCATCTCACATCGCGTGACAGGTGGCATGCTACGATGCTAATGATGATGATGATAATTTATTGGCGTCCCCTTTGAAACAAAAACAAAGCGGTGGCAAACGGTGTGGCCAAAATCAGTCTGCAATTGATCTCACATTCTCTAGCCGTAGCCTCTCTGTGTCTTCGTGGTCGACTGTCGATTGCGCCTCTAATAGTGATCACATCCCGCTGTTCTTTGAAATAGTCCGCTCTATTACAACAATGGATGAACAAGCTCGAACGTTTGTAAACTACAGTACCTTTAAGCAGTCCTTGCGATCTGTGATTTCGTCACTTTCTGAGGCGTCCAATGAAGAAAAGACGAAGATTATTTGTTCAGCCCTCGAGAAATCTAGCAAGCAGTCGGAATTCAGAATTCGATCTAAAATGGTTACTCCTACAACCCTTGGTAGAATACCAACTGTTCACGCAATTATAAAAGAAGGAAAGCAGCCTGGAAAAGGTTGTCATATAACCAGTGTCCAAAAAATTGGAGTGATTATAAAGTCTACAGAACTATATTTAAACATACAGTTTCTAAAGCATAATGCGGCTATGATTGCAAACATTTCGAATATCTATCTAAATCTAAAAACAAGCGAGCGCTTTTCGCTTTTCTTCGTGGCAGAAAGATTCTTCCGCGTCCGAGTAACATTGACTCGATGGTTTTCACTAGCGAAGAAATGACGCAAATGGTAGAAGAAATTGCAAAGGGTTGAGAAATCCGGTTCACGTCCTTGTTAACGTCATGTTCCAAGTTACGCATACGGTCCGATGATTTTACGGAGATCACTATGTTAGAACTAGCCACAGCAGTGGAAAGTATGCCACATGCCGCCCCTGGTGTTGACGGAATAACCTCAAAAATGATAAAACATTTTATTCAAGGAGTCCCCAGATGTTCTTTTAGACGTAGTGAATTATTCTATTCAATTTTCGTAGATACCTCCCAGTTGGAAACTCGCTAAAATTATTCCGATTCTTAAAAATAATGGTGACGGATACACGCTTGATAATATTCGACCAATTGATCTAACCTCCAATTTAGTGAAATTAATAGAAAGAATTCTAAATTTTCGTCTTATAAAATTAGTAGAGGACAAAGAAGTGCTCAGTCCTTTCCAAATTGGCTTTAGATCTGGCTGTTCCATTTGGTATGCTCATGCGGACCTGGAAAGCCGTATAAAACTAGCACGTCGCCAGAGACAAATTGCAGCTCTAGTAACTTTAGATATATCAAAAGCTTAAGATAGTGTAGAACATGAAGTTTTATTGAATCGTACAATTAACCTTGATTTCACAAAATACACAACAAAATGGTTTAGCGAGTTTCTGACTGACCAAAAATTTTATTGTTCTTTGAAAGGATGTTCTTCAAATAGACGTAGACAATCGCGTGAAGTTCCACAAGGAGCTGTCACGTCCCCTTTATTATTTAATATATTACTAAGCTCTATACCTTGTCATAATGACATATACACATATGTCCACGCAGATGACATTGCTTTTTTTGCATCTGACATTGACATCCACTCTTTATATAATTGATTGCAAGCATATCTGTGCGCCATAGAAAACTGGTTATTGAATGTTCGCCTCTCCCTAAATGTCAGTAAATGCTCAATAATAGTTTTTCTTTTAAAGATCCAATACATATAAACCTAACCTACCCCCTGGAGAACATACCTTAGGTGGTCTCGGTAAAATACCTGGGCATAATATATCATGGCCGGCTAAATTGGCGCACGCGCATTGAATACATAAATAAAAAGGGGTGCGAGCAATTGGAATGCTAAGAAGGCTTTGCAACAGTCGATCAGGAATGCGGAGAGACTCTCTTGTGATGATTTATAAAATGTACATACGGCCAATTTTGGAATTCGGATGTGTTCTGTATTCAGGTGCGCCGGCGTATACAAATTACACGCCCTTGTTCTTCTGGAACGGGGAGCTTTACGCCTGTGCCTTGGATTGCCAAAGTTCGTTGCCAACAATGTATTATACCTAGAAACACATTTACCTTCTCTTTTGTGCAGATTTCGGTTATTAACGGTCTAAACATTCTTAAAGATGTATGAATTCCCTATAAAATTGCATATCATTTTCATTTCCCAGCCTGCAATATTTTTCCAATCTTCCTGGCCCCGGTTGCACACTCCTCAGGTCGTTTTCGTGCAGGCACTAGTTGGTTCCTTAGATGTGCGATATATCCAAATTATTTTCGAAGATATATATCCGAACAACTCAAAACTGCTTTCTTACAATATAATTAATGGGCTATTAGAAAATCACATATCGGAGTTAAAAGTAAAAGCGGTCATAGGGACAGATGACTCGCAATCAGAAGAAAAATCTGGAATTGGAATTTTCTCTTCCGCTTTCGACTGGTCGTTCTCCTTAAGACTTCCAGGCTATATACCAGTATTTCTAGCTGAGTTTCTGGCGGTTACATTGGCTCGACGAAAAGTGCACTCATCAATCTCGGAAGTTGTAATAGTAACGGATTCTTTGTCATTATGTTCAGCTCTCACTGCAAATAGTGGCTCACAAGTTTCGCGTACATTCCAATGTCTTATTCCTTCTAACTAAAAACTAATTAGATTGGTATGGGTGCATGGTCACAAAGGATTAGTTATCAATGAATTAGCTGACAGCTTAGCGAGGGCTACCCTTAGTGGTCCAATCCTTCCGATTCTTCCTGTATCAGCTTACATAACCGCGGCTATGTTCAGGAGACGGGCAGTCATGCAAGACTCCTGGAACCTGCCATTAACAAATCTATCTGATTATCGGCACCTCCTGTTTCCTTGGAACAGAAAATTCTGCCATAATAGAAAACTTGAAGTCCTCTTTACGAAATTCAGATGTCGCATTCCTACATTAAACTTTTATCTACATCGATCTGGTCTGGCGCCCTCCTCCTTGTGCTCATACTGTGGTGAAGACGAAACAATAGAACACTTCTTCCTGTCATGCCGCCGTTTTTCCTCATTAAGAAAACATGCTTTAGAAGAAAAATTTAACAGTGCAGGATTAAATATTACGATACCCAATATTCTATCTTTTGGTGCCTCTTGTCTCGGACATTATCATAGGGATGTTGGTTCAGCTGTTGTGGGGTATATAATTGAATCAGGACGATTTTCTTGCTAAATTCTTAGATTTTATATGAATAAATTCCTTTCGTCATTCAAAAATTTTCAAAAATGATCCTTATTAGACTTCGATAATTGTTTTCCTTCAATCACCCGATTCTTGGCCAATCCCCCATAGTGGGTACGAGCCACTCTTGAAGGCAAGCAAGCAAGCAGTTACCTGGCCAGCTAATGATGATGATGATGATGGTGATGATGATGATGATTCATGTTTCCTCGCGTGCTAGGGCGCTTTAATAGGGCATTTTTTCCGCGGCAAGCTAGCATGCGTTAGCGTGGCTCTGAAAAAAGAAGAAACGCCAAGCAATCTGTCGCACAAATAGATGCACTAGCCAAGTCCGCCAGCCCATACGGGTATAAAGTTGTTATCTCGTCTTATAGGCTCAAAGTTAGAGGACCACACAAAAGTAGCGAATATTCTATGAAATCATTGAATATAAGTCCGGGCACAATTAAGTACCTGCAGTACTTAAAATATTTTTGTAGCCTGGAACAAGTTACCAGCGGCCACCCTACTAAATATTGTGGCATAAAGGTATCCGTTGGCGCTGAAGTGCCGGTACACGTTGCTGCCAGAAATATGCATTAGGCTTATATGCATCAAAAGGTACACCGAGGTATTTAGGTGGCACGGTGGTCCATTCTATTCCAGCATATTGAGTCGGTGTACATCCCCATAAACCAAGCCTAAGACCTGAACTCTTTGATCTATTTATCTGGCTACTAGAAGCCACACCAAATTTTTCAGTCAATAAAAGCACCTTGTCAATGCTCGGTTTGTATGAGCGGAAAAAGGCAAGAACATCTGCGTAAGCCATACTTTGAGACCATTGCGCAAAATGTTAAAGATGCCTCACACCCAATACTACGATCATTCATACAAGTTAACTTAGGTGATGCATTACCCAATCTGGTAGTTTCATTCCAATATTCTGAACGACCTTGTTTGTAGGGTTTTATGTATGAACTATATTTCCCTGTGCTGTTCCTCTTGGTTCGATTTTCTACTGAGTATATCTACGCAGTGTCCAGAAAGCAACTATATAAGGATTAGATATCAATGATTTACCCCCCTCCCCTTTACCGTTATACATTGTCCAGTTTGCCAGGGAATTACGTACTTAAACGAGTCCGCAAGGTGCCTTTATCCCCATGTACAAAAACGTTTTAAGTCACACAGTGAAACATTACCTGCAAAAACTTGGTTACGCAAAAAAGGAATTTTTGTGTCCACTGTCAATTGTCGCCTTCGTGATGTACCTGAGACTACAGAGCACCACTTCATAAGTTGTAAAGACGCAATATTATTTTGGGATGTGCTCCAAAGAACTCTCAAGAAAGACTTCATTTTGAATCACCATACCATCCGATACTTTATTGCACCCCACGGAAATGTGGTGCCTTTTGATACGTTTTTCTTACGGACTACATAGCTTATGGACGACAAGCAATGCTGGACCGAAACGCTCAACCTGTTGTCTCGTCCAAACTTTACTACGCTCAAATAATTGGTCACTTGAAGGACATTATTGACCTGGCAGAGTTTCAACCGGACTGGTACCATCTCTTGTTACGTTGCTTGTCGTTGCCACCTTTTTAAGCTCAAAGCTACTTAGTTTTTGTGTATTCAGGGTGTGCTCAAGGAGATTTTAGGTCCTGTCTAGGCAATGAATGTGAGATGTGTTGGCTAGTGAATGCACGTTTTTCGCATATAGTATTTTTCTCGCATATACATGACGCAATAAATATCATGTAAGAAAAAAAAGGCGCCGCTCTATGGTAGTGTAGCTGATTGGCGCGCAGCGGTCGATCCCGTGGGGATCTGAGTTTGTTTTTTTTATTCCCGGCGATTCCTACGCACACCACCCGACCGCACCGGTGGCGGCGGCGGTGGCGGCGCGCATCATCGCCAAACGAAACAGCTACTGGAATGAGTCAATAACAGCTTACGCTGTAAAATTATTTTACGTATACTGAGCTTGGGCAAATCTTGTAAAATGTTTGACGCACCGTGTACCGGATCTATAGATCCTTCTTAGCGTTGCTCAAGCACAGCGCAAGTCTGCAATTAGGCTACACGGCATAGTGCCACACAGGAAAAAACTTAAATAGAACGATCCTATAGCGCCTGGAATACCCAGTCACACGTACGCGCTTGGAGACTGTGCGTCAGATCATGCCTTATTGTGTAAAACGGGATATTATTTCTAAACAAAATGCTTCTGGATATAGTAACAGTATATCCCCCTATCCTCTTCCCTGAATCGGTAAGCGCCTGTCATGAGTGTCTGGCAAAGGGCGAAGCACGCTTCCTGTATTTCTTCCAACGATCACAAATCATGATAGTTTTTGCCACAATTGTACGCGAGTTGAAACCGTAGCATAACCCAAGTGCTGCAGGTTTTATTGCGATAGCATTTATATGGACACTCCAAGAGCATTTCTTTCATCGGTGTCGCCATCGCCGTCGCCGTGAGGTTCCGTGTAAAGTCGAACGCCGATAAAATCGTCGCCACGCGCCGTGGGGTGCGTGGGGCAGCCTCGTCAGAACGTATCGTCTTCGTTTACACGAAAGTTGACAATCCGGCAAAGTTTCCACCACTCTTTAACAACAGAAAATTTATTGACGCGCACAAACCCCGTTTGAAGCTAGCTCGAAAAGTACAAAGTGCGACCACGCACGGCCGGAGTAGGTGGTGTCACACCACGCCCTTAAAAGCGGCGCACGCAAAGGTAAGATATATTGCTGGCCGTTCTAGGTTGCTGACAGTATTATGAAAGAATCCCGGTTAAGTGGGTTCGCGAGCGAATATTTAATGACTAAATTATAACGCGACGATAAGCTTTACGCTATTATATTCAACTTGTACGGCATAACAGGACTTCAGAAATATATGAACAGCCCGCTTGATGGCTTTACATGAGTCGATGAGCGTCTTGCAAATCCGGCATTTAGTGTGATATACAGTCGAATAGGAACGCTTATGTGTGTAAATATTAAAGGGCACACCTTAGAGCTTAGAGCTGATATAGGTTGCCGGCAAAATTCACTTGAGAGTTTAGTTGCAGCTACCTCTCAAGCTTTTCGCTTTTCATAAGCAGAGTAATCACTAAGTAAAAAGCAAATTATAAACTCAATAACAAACTTGCGTAAAGTGTTGTGCGAGTGCCACTCCAACCGTCCTCAGCCGTTCGCCAAAAAAGGAAAATGAGGCCGCGTGCTTTCGGCCATCGTGCAGCTGTGCAATGCGCTAGCAGATGCGCAAAGCAATCAGAAAGACTTCAGTGTACTGCTTGAGCGTTAATGGGGCAATTATTCAAATCAAAGTGCAGCTATCAGTCACACCTGACTAAATAACACATTATGTGGACCTTGAGCTGCCTAATGTGGCTGCTAATAAAGGTCATTAAACATTACGGCGCTCACCCATCGCATTCTCACACAACTCTATTTATTGCTTACGCGCCACGCCCTACGAATGTCTGTCACGCATTTGCACCTGCGTGGGGACTGGTCATTTGTTTCGCACAGCGCGATCGATTCGCGAGCTTTGTTGACAAATTAACTCACTGTTTATTTCTTCTTTTTTCCGCTTTTAACGCGACAGCGTTAAGGGCCCCGTGTCGCAGAAAATCCGGTGTCGGCGTAGGTGTCGGCGTTGGCGTAAGCATCGGCGTCCGTGGCATCCGTAGCAGAGAAATTCATCCCGAACCACCCCGACCACACAGGCCCTCCGCCAGGCGCAAGGGGTTAGATAACGTAAATTGAATTTCTCAAAGTAAAATCCGTCAGAAAACTCGTAAAATACAACATACAGAAATGGACAGCGTCGGCTTGTAATTTAAATGTACAAGAAAAAAGCCTGATAAGCAGCCAGGGATCTTTGAATGCTATCGCGGTCCACTCTTAAAGGGGAAGCTTAAGCGTCTTCCAATTCCAATGGTGTTTCGCTGTACTTTGGTTCTAGGCAACATCGAGGGGAATGTTGAGAGAGAATAAACTTTATTACAATGTCGTGGAGACCAGTTGTGCCTGGAAGGTGGAGCCCTTAGTCCGGGGACCCATAGGTAGCAGCCACCGCCTCGGCCCGGTCGACCAGCCATTGCTGGCCTGTCGCCGTCGCGTCGGTCAGCCGCTCAATGTTGAAAACCAAGCCTTCTAAATATTGGACACGCGCACGCCTCGGGGCAACATCAAATAATAATAAAACAATAAGGAAAGGTCCTACGGCCTTCATATTTTGAAATAAGACGGCCTATTTATAGTGCCTCTGCAAAAATATCTTCCCAGCAATGCATTTTTGTTTAAAAGTGAAGCCGACTTCAAGGAGATCGGTGTAAGCTTGGTCTTTGTAAGCTGACTTTCCCACGTTCTGTGTTGCAGTGAAGCCTACTCATAAAGAAAAATGCGATGCGAACGGGGCCCGTTTCGCGTGCCGCTTTCCGCTGTTAAAGGCGAAGCTTAAGCGTTTTCCAATTTCGTTACGACAGCTACACTTTGCTCGCATTCTCGCCGTTTTTCTGTGGTCGGTGGTCGCACCGCGAGCTGAGCCGTTGCCTTGCAACCTCCGCAGCTGGCAGCGCCGCTCGCCGCGCCATCTGGCATGACGCTAGAGGAGGAGCCGGCGTTGTATCGTATATATAGAAGGGGCGGCTCGGTGGGATTCATCGGCAGATATGGAAAGTGAGTCGGAGAAACTTCATTCGTCATCGGAACGAATCCAAGAGGAGGCAGCGAGTCGTGGAGACGGAGGAAGAACGAGCCGCACGCCTCGAGAAGCGTCGTAATTACGAAGCGGCCAGGCGAGTGCATTCAGATGAGGATGATTCGTCGTCTAGTTCGGCATCTCGTGCCAGGGCCGCGGATCAACGACGGAATGAAACCAGGAGGAGGCCACGAGCTGCGGGGACAGAAGAAGAACGTGATCGGCGTATCGAACAGAGACGGCAGAGTGATGCAGCTCGGAGAGCGCCGCGCCTAGCCGCCGATACAACGCAGTTGGAGGACGTGAAGGCTCGCCGTGTGACGGACCATATCATTCGGCGCATGTTCCAAACGAACTTTAGAGACAATCGGTTTGGATTTGCCTGTGACGTTTGAGAAAGACTTAGGCATAACCATACCTCTCGCTACGCACACCCAGGCATAACTGAGATAAGCCACAGCCATTTTTTTTTCTCTGAAGTCAAGCGAAGCCTAATGCCGTCTTTTATTAGTCATTAGATAGAAGGGAAAGTTCTCTTAACCTTCTTTATTTTTCTTGCAGTCAAGGGACATGTACATTGTGTGGAGGGCCTCTGGCCACAACATGCACGCATGAAACATTGCCTACTGATCACATCAAGACAATTTGCACGTGAGTTGTCATGTATCTGCCCTTTGTCCAACTATAGCTACGGGCTTCTTTCACCGCAATTTATCGGTAAAACTTCGGAACCGCATAATTCCTAGCGTGAAATGAAAATTTTCAAGCTCGTCGAGACCGAATTTTATCGTTATACCTACAATTTAGGCACTGCATCGAAGTTCCACTGCGATGACTTGACGCCCCGCGCGCCGTGTTGTGCGGGTGCGAATGCCCGTTGGACCACCAACGTCCTACATATGTCGACCGGATGTCCGAAACGAGACATTCGAACGTCCCTAGGACATGCGTAAAAACTCTGTAGATCTTTTTTGGATGTCGATGGGACCATCCCATGCACGCGAACTGACGTTCCTAGGAACGTCCCATGAACGTCCTTATAGGATATTGAAACGTGCAAGAGATGTTTAAATATCAATAATTCTTACAGAATCATCCCCAGTACGTCCTAAGGACATTTTTGTCAGGATGTAGGATGTTTCTAGGGCATCTTGTGTTAGCAATAATCCAAAGAACGTTTGTGGGACATTTGTTTGTGAATTAAGGACGGCCACACCGCGTCCATATTGATAATAAATTACCATAATAGCGACATTCCTCAGAATGTGCCCTAGCCATGCAGCAGGCTTGCTGCATTTAGCCACATACCACTAACATAGTAAGCTATGTATAGCTTGCACGTCCTGACTCATAGTTCCTACAATGTGTTTTAGGAGTGGTGCTGTTTAAGCCGGCCGTTATCCCGTTAGTCGTCCACAAAAAATGTGGGCCGATGCTTGCGGTAGTACAGAAAGGTTCCAAGCGCGATGGCACATACTACCCCTGTGAACTAGCGAAGCTGAGCCTGGCTAAGTCTACCTAAGCATTTTTGGGACTACTTAAGCTTAGTCAGTCACCGATAGCCAATCGATAGCTAATCAGTAGCTAATTGATAGTTGATAAATAATGAATGATTCAGGAAAATGCTGGGGAAGACTTGGTAGTGCATAGACTAGCCCAAAAACGTGGCCAATACCTTGCTATAGCCAATCGATAGCCAATTAAAAGCTTATCGATAATCAATAAATTCCGGAAAATGCTGGGGCAAACTTGGTAGGGCTTAGCCTAACCCAAATACGTGGCCAATACCTTGCGATAGACAATCAATAGCCAATCGATAATCGATCAATAATAAATAAATTTCGGGATATGCTGGGGATTACTTGGTAACCGATGGCCTAGCCCAAAAGCCAGGACTAGCTACGTGCCCATCAGCTCTGCTTTCTCTTTAGCAATGCGCCTCCAGTGCAAGCTACGCTAACTTGGTTTATTTAATGCATTTTTCTCAAGTTCTATGTAATGTTTTAGTTTATCGTGGCAGGGAATTATATGCACAATGCTTAGCTGCAATGTGCATATGATTCTCTGCTACAATAAACTAATACATTACATTGAACTTAATAAAAATGCTATAAATCAAAGCAGATAACCCTTAATTTTCAGAGCGCTGCACTTAGACGCCCGTGCCTGCGGCGAGCGTCGGCGTTAGCGTAAGCGAGCGCACAAGCACAGCGAACGATAAAAGTGAACGCGGAGCGCAGCGGGGGATGAAAGACGGATGGAAGTGCGGCGACGATGGGCTACGAGATGGCACCAGAGAGAGAGAGGGAGAGAGAAATAGAAGAAAGGAAAGTCAGAGAGATAACACCAGAGTAGTGCGCGTCGTCTGGTAGGCCTGTCGGAGGCCGCTGCTGTGAATCGCGTCCACGCATCGCCCGCGCACTGGCTCTCGCGATCTCCAGATCAGCGAGGCAGTCGCGCCACACTTCGCTTTGTTTGAAACATGACGCGTGAGACAGACTCTCCGCGTCAGCCTATATAACTCGAATGGAAAACACGCATAGAGCTGCGCTCACACTTCGCATTAGGGAGTATCGTAATATCCGATTAAGTTTTTATTTTTTTATTCAGGTAAAATTAAACGAAGGAATTGCCACATTTATGTGTCGGTTTCCTTTCGGAGCCAGTTCTATATGCATACAGCAACCCCGCTGCTCCCTGTCTTGGTTTTGTGCCACTCCCACCCTGCCCTAAGGCCTTTTAAACATCCAGAAAAGGCTGGTCACAGCGTTGGCCGGCTATTTATCCGATTGCATGCCTTCTAAGTCAATGGTGTCGACCTGTCGCTGGCTTACTGGCTACCGTCTGACGTAGACATTTTGGCGAATGAGGAGGCTGACGCTCTGACAAATCGGGCGCACCACTCGACTTCCATCAGCGTGGCCTTGGTGGCTTTCAACTTCGCCAGGAGCACCTTGCAACGGCTGCTCTCTGCATCCCATCCTGACTATTGGGTCGCCAATTGAAACGCTCCCGGCCTTCACTTTGACAGAGGGCTGAAAGGGAGACAGCGATCTCTCCTTCTACGCCTCCGAGTTTTGTTGCTGCTGCACTGCGGTCAGAAAGTTCATCAAGGGCAGAGAAACCTCCCTGACCTGCTCAGCGCATGGCTGTTCAGCGCCACTGGAGCCCCTCCTGCGCTCGTTCCCCGCACACTCTTCCCAGGGCTCGATGCTGACTTCCACGCTGTGGCACCTGAATCTTCCTGCCGCCTCTCCTACGTACCTGACTATGCCCAAAAGTCCCCACAGCAGAGTCTTCAGAGCTCTCTTAGAGTCCCTGGAGGCAAGCGGGCTATGGCGTGGCGCTGCTAAGCCCGAGGGTGGGAGATCAAATCAAGCCCGCGGCAGCCACATTTTGATACGGTCAAAATACAAAAACACCCGTGTACCATGCATTGGGTACACGTTAGAGAAACTCCAGGTGATCAAAATCAATCAGGAGTCTCCCACTACGTGCCTCATAATTATATCGTAGTTTTGGGACGCAACGCCCCAGACCTGATCTTTATTGAGATGGCAAATTATATGGACACTCCAAGCGCATTTCTGCCGTCACCGTGGTCGTGTTTGTGGTTGTGGACGTCGCTGTAAGTATCCGTATGAAGTCGAAACACAGTAACATTGTCGCCGCGCGCCGTACGCTGTATGTGCGAGTGAACGCTTGCGAGAGCCATATGACTGTCGCGTCATATGGCTCTCGTATTTCGCTCTAGTAACGTCAAAACAGTATTGGCATTTTCCTGCATGGCTTTGCAGCAGCCATGCGTGTGCATTCATCTATGGCAACAAGGAATGATAAACCGTCGTCTGATACATTTCCTAGAATCAAACAAGCTGCTTGACCCATACCAGTGCGGTTTTCGCGAGGGCCAATCCACCATTGACCATTTGATACGTATATATTGAGGCACAGATACGTGAAGCTTTTGTTCACAAACAATTCTTTTTATCTGTATTCCTAGACATGGAAAAGGCCTACGACACCACATGGCGGTTTGGAATACTGAGAGACCTCTCCCACTTTGGTGTACGTGGTAATATGTTAAATGTCATTGAAAGTTATCTGGTGAATCGCACATTCCGTGTTCGAGTTGGCAATGCATTATCACGACCTTTTGTGCAGGAAACTGGAGTGCCACAGGGTGGGGTGCTCAGTTGCACTCTCTTCTATGTAAAAATGAATTCTTTGCGTCTATGCATCCCACGCAACATGTTTTATTCAACGTACGTCGATGATATACAGATTGGATTTAAATCATGCAACCTTGCAATCTGTGAGCGGCAGGTTCAACTTGGTTTGAACAAGGTGGCTAAATGGGCAGGCGAGAATGGGTTTTGCCTAAATCCACAAAAGAGCACCTGCGGCATTTTTTCTAGAAAGAAAGGGCTGTACCCCGACCCCGACATTGACCTGCAAGGACCGCGTCTACCTGTAAATACGGAACATAAATTCTTAGGCATAATTCTTGACACAAAGCTAACATTCATACCACACCTAAAACATCTAAAAAACAAGTGCATGAAAACAATGAATATTTTAAAAGTGTTGTCACGCACTACATGGGGTAGTGACAGAAAGTGTCTGTTAAATTTGTATAAAAGCCTCATACGAACATGCCTAGACTACGGGGCCATAATTTATCAGTCAGCCACCCCAACCGCGTTGAAGATGCTGGACCCCATCCATCATCTAGGTATTCGCTTGTCTACAGGTGCCTTTAGGACAAGCCCTGTAGAAAGCCTTTACGTGGAATCCAATGAGTGGTCCCTCCACTTGCAGAGGACCTACAGCAGAGGCTTATGCAATACTGTCGGCTCTTAAACATATCAAAGAATCGAAAATACCAAAAGCAATTATCTACACAGACTCGCTGAGCGTAGTAAAAGCTTTCAAATCTCTTAAAAGGCACAAAAATCCAGTAATAGTATCGTTGTATTCATTAATATGTAATATTTATGCGTCTGGGCAGCATGTTGTGGTGTGCTGGGTGCCAGGACACCGAGACATCGAGGGAAATGTACTGGCAGACCTGATTGCCACATCCATCGACGCAAAAGCTGGAAACACATCCATGCCCGTCCCTGTTCCCGATATGAAGCCATATCTACGCAAGAGACTTCGAGCCCACTGGCAATGTTTGTGGGACGCCCAGAGTCTAAACAAACTTCAGTTAATTAAGCCTCGCTTAGAGAACTGGCCATCGACCACGAAATCTAGAAGAAATGATGTCCTATTCTGGTAGGCTCAGAAGGACACACTTACGGCACGCACAATTACTTGTTGTCTGGAGGCGAACCCCCGACCTGTACTAGATGTGGGGAGGTACTTACTGTACTTCACATCCTAGTACAGTGTCCACTAATAGAACCTGAAAGAAAGAAACACTTTGTTCAAGCATATAGAGAGAATATACTCCTTCACCCAGCGATGTTTTTACATAATGACCCGGTATTTCAGCACGAATCAGTTATAGCCTTTTTAACCGAAATCGACATTTTGCAAGTTCTTCGCCCGAGAGATTCGTAGCAGGGTCCTCTTTCAGAGGACGCTGCTGCGACAGCATTTTGAAATGCACTCTCCTCCAGGCTCTTGCTTCTGAGGGTCTCTGTGAGGCAGTAGTGCCTTGTATCACTCACAGCTTTTTTATACCATATTATATTCATTGCGCCCCTATCACATCATTGTCATGATCTTATTAATTTTGTCTTTTACGCACCTTTAGTGCGCAGGATTTTAGGCCCCTTTACAGCCACCCTACACCTACCCACTGCCATTGATCATACCATTGCTCACTCAGTACACCACGTCTTGGCGCTCTTTGGCCATAGCTGGCCCTTGCGCCAGAAAACAACATATATCATCATCATCATCTTCTAGAAAAAATAATCCAGAAGTGTCCCTTCTCTGTGCCTGAACGCTATTGCCTCGTCCCATCTGTCAATCGGATTTCGCTCGAAAGCGGAAAGAAAACTCTCTTTCCATTTGTGCCATGTATTACAGCATTGGCTTGCGATTCGCATGTCATACCATTTTCTGGCATTGCCTGATAAAAAACAGCGCATGTTGGACACTTTGTCGTCCGATGACATCCACTGATTTGGCGTACATGCATATTCATAACATCTGAGTCACAAGTTCGCTGCATTGAAAGCTCCATCGAAACTATCCGGCTTAATGTCTTCTCTATGTGTTTTCTGAGCTTTTAGATAATCGCAAACTGATTCTATAATCCGTTACTGCTGCTTGTACTGTGTGGTCTGCTGTTGCAACAGCGCTTGCAGCAAGGCGTTATTCGTGTGCTCAGCCTCGTTCTTGGAATCTATATCTGAATGTCCCGGAAACATTGTCTCGAATTCGGACATAGAAACAATGATGCGTACCGCAGCTTTCTCGACGAGGGCCTCTTCTCTCAGTTGACTTTTCTCAGTGATGATGCGAAGCAGTTCCGATGAAGTCGATGATTCCTGAAGATGCACTGGATCTTGGCCATCGAGATGGTAGGTCTTCACGGTCGCCTGCCTGTCTGCTCTTCTTAGTAACGTTACTTCAAGCCACATGGTCGGCTGCGCCAAATACAAAGTACGAGTTAAAATACACTAATTTATTTACAAGGATCCATCTTGACCGCTCTCCTCTTCTTCCTCCCCATGTCCCTGTTGTCTCTTCAGTTTTCTTCTTTTTTTCCGGAACATCACAAATTAGTAAGCGAATAATTACACGTTTACACGGCCGATAAAACTACTATTCCTTATTCGTATAGTTGTCTACTAGTTTGCTATTTCAATCGATGCGTCGCCTACGGGGCGAAACTGCGACATTTTTAATCAGGCTGTCGTGCTCGCTCTAGTGGCCTACGAGCACGACATGGAGCGCGGGACGGTGCTCCAAACTGTCATTGATCCTACTCTCTCCCTATGACTCCCCTGCTGTCTCTTACAGGCGCCAAGCCGTGGTGTCTGTAAGGAAGCAGAAATAGCCCATCTTTCCTCTATGCAACCTCTGTTTATATATCTCTTGCCAATAGCTAAATTCAACCGTCCGTGCTCCAATATCAAATGCAGCACGAGTGGATGGCAGGCCACTCGCGCTACAGTTAGGAACATGCCTCTGTTCCAGCATGTACAAGACGCTCGCACTCAGCAGTCTTACTACATCAAATATTTTTAAGCGCTCAGGAAACCCGCTTTCAAAGCTGCTTTCTCAGTTCTGTACACCAAAGTATATCTCAGTGAGGGACAAAATAAGGCGGACCTAGTGCTATCCAGTCTTCTGCTCACGTCATGAGCAGAATACATGTATTGTAGCTATGGTGGCTATAGAAATGTACACGCCGACCCACCACACATCTCCGCTTCTCCGCAACTTGACGCTGGATTGGTTCTGCTGTCAGCAGAATGGTGCTGTTCCACGCGTCGTCGTCTGTAGTCTGTATAGACAAGCAGGGAGGTTGATTGCATCATCTGCAGTGATTCCATCTTTCATATACGCTGCCCAATGTCATTCTGGGCAGCCTATAAGCAAAGTCAGAATGAATGACTCCTTTATTGTAGTCAGAAAACGTGAAAACTGGAATTAATTTTCTCTTTTTTATGGAAAAGCCTGTCATGGGCACGAACAGTACGTAGCTTTCCATGGTCTCGGCGCAGGCAAGAAAATTGACAATAACTTAAGTATCGTTACGCGATTTCAATGCGAAAGCATTATGACTTCTCTAAATAATTGGTTATGTCCATGATACGCGACGTCATAAATTGTCACATGTCCTTCACAAATCTCTCTTAATCCAAATTAATCCACGTTTATCCACCTTCCTTTAATTTGGACCAACCCTAATCCATTTTATTCCACTTTGATACGCCTTGCATTAATTCTTATAAACCTTAATCCACCTTAATCCACTTTAATGCACCTTGCTCTAATTTGTACCAACTTTATTCACCTTAAGCCACTTTTCTACACCTTAACCCGCATTAATTCAACTTCTTTCACATTCCTTCATCTTAATTCACTTTACTCCCTCTAAAGTCACCTTAGTCTAGCTTGTTCTAACTTGAATTCCTTATTACTAATGACGTCCTACAAGAAGAGGATGACGTCACTGATGATGATTTTTGGTACCACTCGTTGCTTACAGGGCCGGATTTTCTGCCTCGTGGGACATACGACGCTTTTGCATTATTATTTGGAATTAATGGTTCAAGATCTCAAAGCAACCAACGAGCTATGAGAGGCGATAAAATGTAACATTGGGCGAGTTGGTCATTCAATGTCGACATGACTGTACAGCGCAAAAGACGAGGACAGAAGATCGCCGAATGCACCCGCCGCTATCGTTGTGCTTTGAGTGTTACTTGTGTTTGTTGGCACAGGTACGCCCAATAAAGAATTCAATTTGTGGCTCACACTCTTGCTACTGCGTTCCCCAGTGTCATTACAACGTGAACATATTTGAGATCATGTAGAATTTCCAGAGCGCAGCTCATCGGTGTGGTCTCTAAGCGAACGAGCGCATCGAACGATGAAAGTGAGCGCGGAGCGCAGCGGGAGATGAAAGACGGTGATGGCAATGAGAGGGCGAGGCGAAAACGGAGGAGGAAGGTTTGGCGAAAGCCTGCGAAGAAAAGCGTGGTGCCGCGCAAGATGGGCTTAGTGGCGATGGTGGCTACGAGATGGCGCCAGAGTAGCGCGAGTCGCCTGTATAGACGTTTTCACGAGGGCGCTACCGACGGTCTGGCGTGGAGAGTATGTGTCAGTGTTGCCTGTTAGGTCTGGACTGTGAGCTTGCCTAGCGCTTGCATTGCGGAGGGGTAGCTTTCCTTCGATGTTTCCGTTTATTTTTGTCACGAATGACTTACGCTCGTAAATAATGGCATATATACTCATCAAAAGGCTACAGGCCAGCACTGTGCAGTTTATGGGTGCACAAACAACCAGCGGAAAATAATGATTTTAGGGACTAAGTGTGTCCACAACACAGCACTCCGCAAGACCACTGCCGCGATGTGGTATGTTCACGCTTCGCCTGCATCACCTGAGGACTTGGCATTTCAGTCTAATGTGAACCAATGCACACATCAGTAAAATAACGCATATTGGTAAACTCTTTTCGGCACATTTCCCAACAGGTTGCGAGAATTGTCAGCTCTTCGATGCAATATTTTCTCGTATGTAGTGGCAGAGGCTACATTTGTTATTCTTTCAAACACGACTTCATTCCAGTGCCTAATACGGGGGTCACACGGTGCACTTTTGATCGTGATCGAGCCCGATATGGGTCGAATTTCTTGGTCGCGATTGGATTCTTTGCTCAATCTGAGGAAGGGAGCCAATCACGGTCGAACATTCCGACCCAGATCGGTCTCGATCGCTATCAAAAGTGGCCGTGTGACATTGGTATAAGACAAATTGGAGCACTCTGCGAGAGAACTAGTCGGTAAATACACTTCGCAACGATCTGGAAAACTCGTGTCCTATGGAAGATGTATGCAGACCCTGTGTCCACCAAAACATTGTCTCTGCGGTCACACACACCCTACGCGGCCCTGCCCATAAAGGTAATTAACTTCAACAGTGTGGTGCTGCATCGAGCGCACCCATCCTTGAGCGTTGTCTATGTGCTTGGGCAGCAAGAGAATGCAAAAACGAACGTGTCAACCTCATCAGTGCGGCCTAGCGCCAGTGTTAGAGTTCGGGAACCGTAATGCGCTAACTGTGCGTGGCGTAGAAATGCGCTAAATGAGCCCGCGCAAGTAAGAACGTAAAAAAAAAAACGGTATTCGCATGGGTACGCGGACAATAGCATCATGCTTGCAAGAATAACAGTAACGAAAAAAAATTCGCACAGTCGATCAAGTGAAATACTTACGTGCGTGCAAAGACTGCTTCGCTGACCACTAAGCGCTTTTCACTCACGGTCAGTAGTGGTTTACAGTCATATGCATATGTATTTATTCGACAATTGTTAAGACTCGACATAACTTTATTAGGAACATGAGACGGTGTAAGTGAAACAAGAGAAAGAGCAGAGATGGCCCTAAGGCTGCAATATTATTGGCTTATTTCGCTTCAGAGATAGCGCACACGAACAATTCTTGCCGTGCGCGATATCTTCAATACAGACTTCGCGCACGATCTACGTTAAGGTTCACCGTGAGCGAAGCTTGTTCCAAATTCAGACATTCGAAAGAAAAGCCATCCCAGGTAAACAAACGTAAAATATATGTAAACAAATATATCTTTATAACAAGTCCTGTTATAATCCCTGTTGGGATTGACAGTATGTATAAATAAATAAATACTAAAAATAAAAATCTAGCACCTGGGCTGTATCAGTCGCGCTGGCATCTGTGATCACTGCCGCGCGTCGGTTCGCTGCAGGTACCGCGCTGCTCGATCGCCCCGCTTTATGCTTTGACATTTGGTTATAAGCACCCTGCACCGCACCAGATCCAATAAATTTTGGATGATTGAGCTGTTCAGTTGCGTCGGAAGCGTATGGAGTAACCACCGCATATCTACCAACCACTGACACGCGTCGTTGGGCTGCCGGCGCCTGGTTCTATAAGCATTGCCCGACAGCTACGTACGCGCCTGATTTCGCTAAATGAGGCACCCCTCAATCGCGAAACGTAATGGTTATCAGATTCAATCGGCGATATGGTCACATGTGCCCAGCAATAACAATGAAATATACCGCTGATTAGCACGCCAGGTCTCGACGAAGCAGACGCGGCTGCCGCCGCTACCGACGAAGAAACACCACATCCACTGGCTGGGTTGCTGTTGCCATGGCACACTACACTGAGCGCTCACGTGAGCACGTGAAACATGTAACAAGTCAAGCGGCACAAGACAAGCGAAGCGGAAGAAAACAATCGAAATAATGCGCGGCGAAGATCACACAACCGAAGTGCGCCAGCCTGCTCTCGCAAGGCGCACAGTCCAAAATGGCGGCGACGCTAGACGTCGCTCGTGTCGGCCAATGGCGCTGCTCAAACGTCGGTTTGTGAAAAGGTCTATAGAAAGAAAGCGGTGCATGAGCGGAGGTCTGGCGGCGGCTGCTGCAAATGGCGCCCACGCGTGAGCCACGCGCTGCCTCGCATGATCTCCCGATTAGCGAGGCAGTTGGGCCACACTTCGCTCTGTTTGCGCCGCACGAGACAGATTGTCCGCGCCATCCAACATATCGCGAAATGAAAACACCTATACAGCTGCGCTCTAATTTCGCATTAGGGAGTATCGTAATCGTCCGTGAACTCTTTAACGGGCTTTTAAATCTAAGTGCACAAGCATTTTGCATTCCTCCTGAATCCGTATGCGTACACCATGGCACGTCATTGTAGTAAAACATATGCGGGTCCCATGCACTGTGGTAATGCATCTAATGCGAAGCTTTCTATGCTGTTTGCTTTGATTGACGATAATTAGCGGGGACGTTGGTGGCCAATGCATAATTTCCTCAGTGTTTAGTGCAATACGAGAGCGGTGAGTTGATGTTAAACGTTACGTAGCGTGCACCACTGCTGTTTCTTTGGGTAGTACACAGAACAGACAGTGTGTTTGCTTGAGGCGTTGTCGTGCGTCGTCTTCCGTAATCTCTGCGATGTTACAGTATTACCATTAGCTCACACTGTACATCGCATCGTGGCGGAAGCTATAGGGCGGTGCGTGATACAATTAATTATTATAATTTTATGTATATACTGTATACATGCACTCGTGGTCTGCACAACGTTTCACGGCGTAGCCAAGACGCTTAGCGAAGCGTAGCATCTGCGTTTTTGTCGTTTTTGGCGAAAGCATGAGAAATAAAGCGTAGTGTCGCGAAAGACGGGCTTTGCGGCGACCATGGCTACGAGATGGTGCCAAGTGCGCCCCATCGTCATAACGCTAGCGTATGAACCACCGCGTTCATAGCCACGGCACACTGCACGCAGCGTCAGGATCCTGTGAGATCTCTCCCGCTCCTACTCTCGGCGGCTCATACCCGTATATCCAACGCGGGTATGAGCCATACTTGATTTCTTTCTTACCTGCCTTCTTTCTTTCTCTCTTTCTTTATTCGCTTCCTTCCTTTCTTGTTCCTCATATCCGCATATCCAATGCGGGTATGCGCCAAACGTGATTTCATTATCGTTAATCGTGACGTAACTGATGAGCATGCGATGTTACTGATCTCATGACCTATCAGTCATGTTAGTCATCTGTTTTGACAGCTGTGCTAAGTCACACCTGGCGGGAAACCGCCACGCACATTGAGCCGAAATGTGGATGATGATAGTTGCTTCCTACATGCGTACATGATCCTGGCGAAACTAGCCCTTAAAAGCTTCGCTGTAATGAAAATTTTTACAGCGTAAGCTGTTATGGGACCATTCCAATAGCCCTTTTGGGTCACGATGATGCCGCTGCCGACGTCGCCCGCGTAACCGCTATCGCCGGAAACGTGAAAAAAGTACCCGATTTCCGCCGGGATCGAACCCGCGCCCGCTGCGTGAGAGCCGGATACTCTACCACTCAGACACGCAAGAGCTTGCTATCTGGTCGCGGACAATATCCATATATAAGACAAGCACGCAGGGGGAGACAACTAGAGCCTCCGCCAGTATGGTGGCGCCATCTAGGTAAGATGCCTGCAAACGCAGCGTCCGCAGGCGCAGACGACGATATGCGATTCAGACGAGGCGCGCAATCAACGCCCTCCCGAGCTGCCGAGCCTCCACCAGTATGGTGGCGCCATCTAGGTAAGATGCCTACAAACGCAGCGTCCGCAGGCGCAGACGACGATATGCGATTCAGACGAGGCGCGCAATCAACGCACTCCCGAGCTGCCGAGCCTCCACCAGTATGGTGGTGCCATCTAGTTAAGATACCTGCAAAGGCGGTGCGCCCGACATGTTTTGCAATTCTAAGGCTTGATCGGGCTCAGCAGACTGTTGTGCAGAGAGCATTACAAGCCGCAGCTCGTCGCCGACGCCGGGTGGACAGTTCAGATGGTTCTCGTCAAGACGAGGTGAACAGACTGCCGCGAAGACCCTGTTGTGCGTGGTGCCCAAATTGGAGCTACTCTTGAGCCGCTCTACCAGCTTAAGCTGTGACTGTGCTGCGTGTGCCACGTAGGCCTGTGACTTTTTAATGGTAGCAGCCACAAGTTCAAGCTCACTGGTTGGAAAAAGCTTTCAAAGAAATGTCCGAGTCCACACTCACTAACATATAACCACATAGACCCACGGAAACGTACAGTAGCACATAAACTAATTGTCACACTATATAAAATACTGTTTAATATATACAGTCTACACAATGGTTATTTACAATGATGATGAGACAGCCACTTTACATGATGTAGTGATGCTATGGGATGTGCATTTAAAAAAGTTATCACACATACGCACACAGATCACGGGCACGTATACATACTATGTATAATAAGTTAATAGTTTTGATTAACTGGCTACAAGAACCAGGCTGGTCGGAAATTAGGCAACACGCGTCCATCCGCCACCGACAGGAAACGGCAAGACCACTGTCGAAGGAATTCTTCTTCCCCAAGTAAGAACAACTATGACAGAAACGACTCTAGCTCAGAGTAGAGCCTCTCCAGCAGTGGAAACAGAGCGTGGCGGCAATGTCCAGCGGCAACTGCCTCGCCTCGATTTCGCTATAAACAAAAAGCCCCCGCGGCAATTGAAAGTCGCGTGAAGTTGCCACGTGAGCAACGATAAGATGTAATGAAGCGGTTAACTCCAAGGCCAGGAAAACCAGCATGCACGGCCTTCCAAAATACCCTAGCAACGTCGCATTGCAGCAGCACATGCTTGTTGGATTCTTGAAGGGGGCAATCGGGACACAACGAAGATAGGACCATACCCCGCCGTTCTAATCTGTCACGCGTTGGGAGCACTTGCCACCCTAGACGCTACATGAAGTCGCGTAGATGGCCAGGCAGAACGGACGCCGTTATCGCACCTCACGACCCGTTATTGGAACGTGCGTGGCGCACTGGAGGAACCAGAGGAAGCAGTAAGGCTTACATCGTAATCCCCAACACGGTTTTCGAGGACGTCTACATCAGGACATACCTGTTGTACGTGGCGATAAGATGCCACGGCCATAGAGGAAAATGCAGGTGCCTTTAACACTTGTGGCCCGCAATTTAAATGTATGCCCGCTGACATGTAACGAATTTTTGTGACAAGAAAATAACCGGCGAGTTCACGCGCGGGACACTCATGACCATGTAATAGGCGAAGCAGAAATCGAAGAGCAAGCAGCCGGCATCGGACACACACGAATGGGAACGCGAACCCACCGCTAGAGCGTGGTCGCCCCAGCGCCGGGCGACACACCAGGGGGGGGGGGGGGGGGGGGTATTCTGTAAGAATCCACGTAGTGGACTGCCCACTTCGGCTTTCACCATTGGCTGCCCCTTCACGAGCACAAAGGCTGGCACCTTCACGCTCGTGAAGCGGCAGCCAATGGCGACAGCCGATGTGAACAGTCCACTAGGTGGACTCTCACAAAATACCCCCCCCCCCCCCCACCCCAGTTCTGTACTGCCCGACCAGAAGAAGGAATGAAGAAGGGACTGCAATGATTTAGTAACCCGTAATGGCGGCTGTAAAACGTGACAAACGTACCACACACGGCCGCAAAATACAGAGTGTGCTAAGTACCTTTTTTCTCATAGG
Organism: Dermacentor silvarum; assembly: GCF_013339745.2. Lineage (NCBI taxonomy): Eukaryota > Metazoa > Arthropoda > Arachnida > Ixodida > Ixodidae > Dermacentor > Dermacentor silvarum. The sequence goes on along the minus strand of NC_051159.1, from coordinate 64,103,978 downwards.
AGCAAATCGTGCCCTTGAACATCCTCAATATTTTGCTTTACATTTTCAAGAATTGAAAGCCACACAGAGTCAGATATGCCACCATAGGTGTAATTAAGGCCTAAAATACGAATAGAATCACTTTTTGAAGACGGAAAAAAGGTGTGTCTGTGGGGAACCAATGAACAAATAATGACGTTTTGAAAAATTTAGCGCAGCACCTGCAATATTTCCGTACTCGGCGAAAATTCGAAGGCTATGGGATAAGCGATCTTCGTTCCCGAGAAACAATGTTATATCATCGGCGAAGGCTGTCGCCTTCACAACACCGGTACCAGGCAGTGGTAGACCGCACACGTAAGGGTCTCTGAGTAACGATCGCAGAAATGGCTCAAGGCTGAGCACAAAGACTACTGGTAATAGAGGGTACCCTTGACGAACACCACGAGTAACTGGAAATGGTGCACTTTCACTACAATCAAGAAACAATGTACTACGGATATTTGAATAGGCATTCCTAATAAGTTCAACGAAATCTGACGAAAAGCCAAATGAAGTCTGTACACTAAATATGTAGCTATGTTCAAAGCGATCGAATGCCTTTTCTTGATCTAGTGAAACCAAGGGACTACGTGCTGACCTGGTCAGCGCGTACATGATTATGTCACGCGTAACGACAGAGAGACTATGTATCTCTCTGCCAGGGACCGAGCATGCCTGATGGTGTCATATTAAGGAAGCAAGCGTCGAGTGACAACAGCTTTGAAGGTTTTGTGGCCAAAGTTGAGAAGCGTGTTGGCCTCAATTCCTCTGGACGAACTGATGATGAATTATGCTTAGGTATCAGCACAATGCGTTCGTCGTGAAAACCATCCGGGAATTCAAAGTTCTCAAAGCAACGGCGGATAACAGACACGAAAGTGACGCCAATATCTTCCCAGAAGGTTAGATAAAATTCAACGGGCAATTCGTCCGAGCCTGGGGCCGAGCCACGCTTTATGGAAGATAATAGACAGTTTTAGATTAGCCTTTGTCGGCTTACGTACGTTAGACGTGAGCACGTTTGCGTGACGTTACGGTGCACGTCCTTTATAGACATTTAGTTTACCTTACGGGAACGCAAACGTAAAGAAGACGTTATAAAACGGGGCGCCGTCGGGTGCCCCCTGCCAAACGTAGCCAAGACAAGACAATCCATTACCAGCCATCTTGTTGTTGCTATGGGGACGCGTCCCTTTAGGCCTAGGGGCGCAGGAATCGCCGAGCGGTCTCGGAAATTGGACGCGCTATGCCCTTGTAACTAACGTTTCAGGTGAGTTTAGAGAAGGCGCAAGCCCATTGCAATAGTTACTGGCCCTGAACATAAGTGAGAGCGAAGTCATCACGCGAATTCACGTTGAAGCGGGATCCGTTGGTGCCGCCATGTTCGACAACGCAATTTCTTAGCGTCCATATACATTACGAACGTTAAAGTGGCCAAATAACGTACGTTATCATAGCGTACGTAAACCAGAGCAACCCAATAACGTTCGGAGCATGCGCAGTGAGGACGGCGCTATTTCTTTACGTACGTAATGCGTTTACGTTTGGCTGCAAACGCCAAACTAAAGCTGTCTAATGCCGCCTTCACCTCATCAGCTGACGGTCCTGCACAAAGACAGTCAGCCACCTTAGGTGGAACCTGAGGCAGCCAACTAAGCATTCCACGAGATCCTTGAGTACCATGATCCATTTGCATAGTCGTACGTGCCGTGTCTTCAAAATGCGTAACAAAGAGTGAATAATCACGCGCGGGAGGCGACATACCAGGAAGTGCTCGTGTGGCCGTAGAACCGAACTGATTCGGCTGTCTAAAAGTGAGTTTCTTGCAAAGCGCAGAACTTCAGTGTGTGCACACGTATTGCGTCTGCATCGCCAAGTAGCAGCTGACAAAGACTACGCTACGATGAGGCGTTGGAAACGACTCCTTATTTCACTCTGCCATGACCACATCAGCGGAGTCAGTTGACTGACCCGAAGAAAATACGGATGGCAGTGTCCGCCAATTCTTCTGACATACGTCGTCCGAGTGCACGTCCTTCTACTCAACAATGCAGACGCCACGGCACCTTGAGCGCATCCCATGACTCTGGGTCAGATCCATAAAGATAGGCGCGCAAGACTCTTGACAACCAAGAACGTGAACGCGCGTCACGTAGAAGGCGGATGTCGAGGCGCCAAGGTTTTACTGACAAGGAGATAACTATCCATCAAGTACATCTCAACTATACGGTGCAAATGACGCGAAGGAGCAGCTTTATTTTTTTTTTCATCCTATATCCTTCATAACCACATTTGTTGCTCAAGCTTCGTGTGCAGTTTTTGTTAAAATATTTTATTTCAGTACATAGAAAAAATATGAAACTAAATCATCTTCAAACATCTTCCACGGTTCTGCGCCCCTTTAAGTGCAACGGCGAGAAATGTAGCCTGTAATGTTTTATCAAAGCACACTACAGAATGTAGTAGTAGAGTTACTGGAAAAACCTTTGCGTTGACAATCTACTGTTGCCAAAGCCATCGGCATGGAAAGCGCCATGTGATCGTCGACGACATTACAGTGGCTAGAATGGGGAAGTGTGTCGAACGCGCAGGCTCGCGCGTGCCCCTTTGGGAGGAAACCGCCAGGTGGCGCTGACACACGCTTATTGACCCTTTTCGTGGTGATCCCGTGGGCGCTACCATGTTTGATCACGTGGTGACGCGTCCATTGCTTGCCTCAACTGCCTCCGTTGCCTCCGTGTTTACAATGGAAGTGTATGACGCCGGCGAACCTCTGTTTTCGGAGATATCATAGACGGTGACTAGGTGGACGACACGAAGCTTTGATCACAGCTTCATAGAACATTCAAAAGCGCTTTCGGAGCTGATTAAGCTATGTCCAAATGGCGCAAGCAGCGTATATGGTGCTTGTTCTAAAAGCGGGGCTAAATATGCATTCCAAGCTATTGAAGCTTTCTGACTATGAATTCATTCAGGATTAGTGTGTTTTGCTCTTTGTTCTTTATTCCGCAAATATTTTGAAGCAGTGGCTTGTCAGTTTCTGACTCAGTGAAGCTCCTCAGTGCAGCCACTGTCTGATTATTTTCTGCCTAATCGCTCGCGGGTGTGCTCAGTTCCGATATATTTGTTCTTGCTGCGCACAAGGCTTGCAACGTAGCTGTTTTGTACATTGGGTAACTTGTAGCAAATATATATTACAGCCAGTAACTCGCTTACTCTTGTGGACCGTCACGAAACACTCAGCTTCAACCATTCGTGCGCCATAGGTGTAGTCTGTCATTTATTGTGCGTATACAGTGCGCATATATTCAGGTGTGCGCCCATTCACTTATTCTTGATACGTTGGCGATAGAGTGGGCGTAAGTTCTCCTGCCATTTGGGACAGATGTGTATAGATAACGTGCGCGAAACCTACTATGACAGGAAGCAGCGCTACTCCCTTTGTCATTGTTTAGCGAGTGGTACTCACTCTTGCCGACGTTCTGGGGATGAAGCCCTTTCTTTGAAGGTTAGCGATACAAGGCTGGCGGATGAGAAAATTTCTGTATCCTCGAGGAAAGCCGTACATTACGAAGTGCCTGTAACACGTTCGAACAGTTGCAGCAGCGGTCCGTGAACTTGGCCACACAGATTCATTCTATTCCTTAACATGTCAGTCACTATTTTTGCAGCCAACTACTTCACACGTCTTCAATCCACATGATTCAATCTAGCATGATTGGAGCACAGTGTGTTAGCGAAAACTCAGTTGCATTTCGGACAGCTGATCGCACAGAAGCAAGGTAGAAGCGGTAATGGTTTCGTATTCGTGCGCGGTCGCTGAGGAGAGGTATGGCGAGTCGCCGTGAGCGCCAGCTCGTTTCTCTAAAACAAACTCCTCCGCGAAAAGGGTCAATACGTCGGCCGCGACGGCGGCTAGCAGCCGCAGTGCAAGGGCGCTGCGTGGAATGCGATCGTCCGCGCGCGCAGCCGAATATGCAATAACAAAAAAAGAAAGCTTCGTAATATATATTCTCGCTCGTGCATGGCGGCAAATGGCGATAGAGTGGCTATGGTAGCCCTTTCGTAATTGAAAGGCGCCAAGGTAACAATCCGGTTGAGCGTGCGTCGATGGTATAATGTAACTTGCTTTAGACGATTTACTCCGGCTGACACCTTAACGAACGCTAAGCAAAAAAATTCCCAGTGGTAACTCGGAAGCAAACATTTCATTTTTTGACGCACTGTTTACGCAAACATCTAATTTTTGAGGAGTGGCTCACAATCCGTTTAAAACAAAGCATTCTCCATCATCGATTATTTTTTGCTACGCGACGCACCTGAGCTGGTGCTTTTTTTCTCACGAGAAAAAAATGTTTTAAATTGTTCACAAAGAGTTCAAGCAGATCGTTGCCAGCCTTATATTATTCAATAATTATTCTATAACCGAACGACTGTCTATAGTCGTTCGGTTAGTTAGTTTTATGGTATCTAATAAACGGCAGAAATGTTTTGTTTTTTATAATGTAGGAAAAAAAGGGCCCAGGCGATAGCTGATGCTGCTTGTATTTATTCGCCACCCTTGAGCATACCATAACAACGCTACCAGCGTGTGTTACCTGCCTTGGTTTGTTAGAGAACGTGCTGGGAATTTGCTCGCACGTTGCTTGTAGATTTAAAGCACAGTGGTTTCGATTATCCTGCTTCAATTTAAACGCGATGGCGCTCGGGCCACGTGTCGCAGAAACCCAGTGTCGACGTCAGTGGCGTTGTCCGTCAAAACAAAACAAAAAATTACACCATCTTCCCGTAGGGGAACCCTGAGTACTATGCGGCCATGGGGTCATGGCCGCATAGCCATGGGGTCGACTCAAGTTCCCGTTAGTTTTCAGATAGGCCTGTCGCCGCTGCCGTTTCGCGGCAGCGGCTCGAGCCCTCTTCTCCGCGGCGCTGTCCGTGGCACACATGGCGGCGTTGCGGGAGGAGAATGAGAGGACGAAGTGAATGAAGACTGAATGAAGCACCGGGGGATCATTCGGGCAAAACGCCGGAAGCGTTCTCCGGAAGCCGGAAGCTGGCTTCCGGAACCGGAACCGGGAGTGGAAGTGGAAGCGGAACCGGAAGCGGAAACGGAAGCGGAACCGGAAGCAGAAGCCGGCTTCCGGTTCTGGCTTCCGGAAGCCGGAGCTTGGCGTACATATACTATACATATACATACAAGGAGAAGAGGGGGAGGAGGATGCGCATGCGCAGTGCGGGTGTGGACGCCGCACGGCGGATGGAGGGAGGGAATGACATAGCCCGACCATGAGCTGCTTCGCATCTAAAACATCATCACGAAACACAATCACGCAGGCCTTCCGCGTAGCGCATAGGCATTACTGGACTAATCGAATTTCTGAAAGTAAAATGTGTCAGAACATTCGTAAAGTACGACTTACACATAACCTATAGAAATAATAGCGTCGGACTGTAATTTGAATATACGATAAAACATAATTCTGTTACGCGGAAACTCACACATAAACCCCTTTTTGCTTGCGATGATTCACTGCTTGCAGCCTCTGCATTACGGTGTATGAGCTATTGCTCTGCCCGGCACTAACGCCGGCATCGGCCCACCATTGTTTTCTGTCGACGTTACGCCACGAAGAAATCCCGGGATCCTAGCCATAGACAGCCGCGCTGTAAAAAGAAATGGAGCTGGGCAGGCCATTTAATGCGTAGGGCAGATGACCGGTGGACCATTAGTTACAGATTGGATTCCAAGGAAAGGGGAGCACAGTCGAAGACGGCACAAAGTTAGGTGGGGTGAAGACTAGAGCTAACTTTCAGGATCAAATTAGAGTGAGCTATTATTATTGTTATTATTATTATTATCATCATCATCATCATTTGATTTGTAAACATATACACAGGAAAGAGAAAGCGAGGAGCAAGGCTGTCAGCTGCCACCAGAAGGGGCACAAGGCCTACCTAATCTTCCGAAAGGAGGAGACAAACATAGAAACGAAAGATAAGAAGGAGGGGAGGAAAGAGGAAAGAAAGAGCGAGAATCTCAAGGAATAAAGTACAACATACGGTAGGGCCCGTCCCTGCAGGTCAAGCTACTAAAGAATGTAAAATAAAAGAAATAGTGGCGGGGTTACAAACGTGCCCTAAGTTCGTTGCTTCTAGAAAAGTAATGAGAGCGCGATGAGCTTGATCACGTCGAGACACACAACCACTGGGGCATAAACATTCGTCTAGTGTCGTACACCGCAGGCCAAGGAGATGATAGTCCCTCACTAGCGATATGCGTTGCGCAATGAAAGCGGGACACTCCAATATCAGGTGCTGAATGTGTCTCGCAGCTACCGCAAGACTGGTCACACTTGTCTGTAAAAACCTTCGCGCACGTTCACACGGACTTGTTCCGACAACTTCGATGGCAGCGCTGGCCACGATGACTCGGAGAGGTAGAAGGTCCGCCCCCCTTCTTTTCGATGCATTGTTTGTGTGGCATTCCTTGAACGCACTATTTTTTGCTTAGTCGAGGCATTTCCAGTCGCTGGACCAGCACTAGGGAGACGCGTGCTTTCATCTCCTGCTGCCTTCTTTTTGGCTTTCACTTTTAGTCATTTTTGTACGTCCTTCAGTGAGGGACATCCTTTATCCGTTGCCAAATGTTCGCCTTTACAGTTAGGACACTGATATGTCTGACTTTCATAAGCACCTACATGGTGATTCCCACCACATTTGGCACATACCAGATGTTTGGTGCAAAAGCCCTGAACATGACCAATCTTAAGGCATTTATGACATTGCAAGGGCCGTGGTACGAAGGGGCGAACAGGATAGCGCACAAGTCCAGCCTTTATATGACTAGGCAGCTTTCCACCAGTAAACAATATTTTCATGCACTTTGACGAGCCCAACCTACAAACGCTAATTATTTTGCATGGTGGTGTGCAAACGATCATGCTCTTAAAAACGTTGTCTTCGAGATCCAAGTCGACATCAGAGATGACACCAGCTGCAATATGCGTACCCTGTGGTATGTAGGGCCGCGTGCGGACACCACAAATTTCAGACAAACAAAGCAGAGTTTGCACCATCTTTTCATCTGTTGTGTCGACGGCTATGACATTTTTCCAGGGGTTCACGCGAACTTCTTGGATTAGTCCAGGGGCAAGATTGAAGGAGAAATCATTAAGTTTCTGTCGGGAGATAGCATTCAGGCTTACCGTCACGTCGACAGGCATAAAGGCTACTGTCGTAGTCCCGATGCTACCGTATATGATGGTCACTTCGCTTGAGGACGATGCCGGAGACGTCCGTCCCGAACGGCGGTGCTTGGCAGCTATAAAAACATCCGAATCTTCCGACCTTGAGTCAGAAAGCTCAGAATCAGCAGCATCGGATCCTACTGAAGAACTGAGTCTCTTCAGAGCCGCGGGCGGTCAGAGCTGGCCACCAGACAAATCCATGACCATCTCTTCCATGGCAAGCTCTGCGGGGAGGATCTCCCAGCAGAGTAGAAGTTCTCAGGGTTCAGCACAAACGCCGTTGCTTGGTACTGATGCACGAAAAGCACAGAGATAGCGAAAAAATTCAGCACCAAAAGAAAAGAAGCCACCAACCGTGCACCGAGCTAGCGCAAGGATATCGCGTTCCACTCTGAAAGGCGAAGCTTAAGCGTCTTCCAAGTTTTCCGTAATATTGCCACTGTCGTTCCTCGGTAGTCGCAGAATCTTCTAGAAAACATAGTGCGAACCATGAAGTTCTCAGCACTCGGGTATCACGCGTTGCTTTTCGCAATCTATATACTTTCACTAAGTCTGACCAGCCCGTCTACATATTGATGTCATCTCAAAGATGACAGCGTTCCTCAAAAAGACGTATGGATATGATACTCCGAAACTCGATGACCGACATCCTATTTTTACTTCTGGCTTTTAGTTAAAGTAAGAGCACTGAGGCGCATCCGGTTCTTGACAGGACATCGCTTCAATCCTGGGAAATAACGTTTAAACAACAGCAGCAACAGTCACAGCAAGATTAACAGCAACAAACACGAGGGAAAATGCAAAATATAAATCTATGTATATTGATGAATATGGTATTGTGATGCTCTTGTGATGCAGAAGGGTGACAAGGTAATGTCGCCCTTCTGTTACATTATTTGCAATCTTCCCGTTGGGCGATTGTGCATTGGCCAAGGACGCTGCTATTGTGGCTTGCCGCTGCAGTCTAGCGCAATCAACGGTGCAGAGTGTCCTGTAAAGCATGTATTACGCATAACTTCTAGGCCCTGGAAGAAAAACATCTAATTAGCGCACGTATGCTCGTTAGTATAGATATAGAATAGTGCGAATGAACGCGAACTGTGCTGTACAGAACAAGCCCTGACCTTTACTAATTTGCCTCTGTTCTACCGGTATACTTAGATTTAGGTGCACGTTAAAGAACCCCAGGTAGTCGAAATTATTCCGAAGTCTCCCATCACGGCGGGCTTCATTATCAGATCGTGGTTTTGGCACGTAAAACCCAGAATTATTTTTTTTATCCTACAGGTTGTCTGCCGTGGACGCAATTACGTATCAATGGTCTTACTGAAAAACCACCCTTACCCCTAATAGGCCTGCCTAACGCAAATGAAAGCACTTCGTCAGCCACACAATGCGCGTGTTTTACCACAACGCGGGTTCGATGTCCATCAAAGAACACCGATACCAGAATGAGTATATGTTGGCTCTGCAATCGAGTCGGGGAACATGGGGATCTAGGTGAACCGGTGTAGATTCTGCTTTTCTAGTTTCCAAGCTAGTTAAAAGTCTGTGGTTACTTCAAACATAAGAGGTTTTCATAAGGTAAACGTGCTCAAGTTGACTGCTGCTTCTATACAGAATGTTACGTGAGACACTAGGCAAACTGGACCCTTAGCCTTCAGGCACCAGTAAGTAAATTTAGGTAAGGTGCGGCTTTCTGTTGTCACGAATGACATTCACAGTGACACTAATAAGTCAACAGAGACGGGAGCCAGCGTATGTGAAATGCACGGAATCGTAGTAGCGTGTGAGCACGACATTATGCAACTATAGACTCCTTCGTGTGCTTCTCTTGCCCCTTAATTGACGCCGTAATAGCAACAAGTTTCGCTAACGGAGCATTCGAATGTGTCGGGATATAAAAGAAAAAAGGGAGGGGCCAGATTTATTGTCGGGGAACAGCGCTCTTGCAGACACTATGCCTTGGGGTTCGGAGGTAAACATGACAGCCTGCCCTTAATGACTATCGTGGTGGCAGCTCATTAACAGGATTCGCCTGTTGATGCCGTAGAAGCAGAAGCGCACTGCGTGTGCAGGCAAGCGGGCTGCGTAGTTCTTTATGAAGGCAGCATGGTGTACTACGGGCCGTCGTCGGCTGCTCTGCTTGTTGACTCGGAATGCTTTTTCAGGGAGATTAGTTTACACGTTAGCCAACAGAGTTGGCAAAAATGTAAGTGCCTAGTGGTTTCAGACGTGGCAAGCTCTTCCAACGTCCAAAAAAAATTCCTAAAATACTTTTGTGGATTGCCAGCGTTGTGTTTTGGTTGCCAAGCAGTTTTAATATTCGTGTAAAATAAACTGTAGCTCGTACTTTCTCTTCGCTGTCGCGTGAATGTTGCAATGCGGAGTTATTGTTGGCACGCATCCAAATAGCGTTATATACAGAACCTTTAGCTACACAGACTTGAATGTTGCAATGCGGAGTTATTGTTGGCACGCATCAAAATAGCCTTATATACAGAACCTTTGTACACAGACTTAATAGACAGAGTGTTAGCGTTGTAGACAGCAAAGGAAGACTTTAAGGCTGCTCTTAAAGCGTGACTCAGATAGCCATCTTGGCATTAGTTAATCAGCACACTGGCGGAGCAAGTGTGCGTTTGTTTTTTAAGTGCTGACTCGTAGTGGGAACTGCAACAGCGTGTGTCTACTTGCCTGTCTTCCGATCGACCTCATCCAGCTGTCACAAGAAAAGATAGCGCAAGCGCGTTCCTCTGCTTCATTTATTAAGCAAGGGCGACTCTGTGGCAATGGGCGAGCAGAAGCCTTCACTCACCGGCTCGCAAGATATCGAGGTTCGGGCTCCCTAATGAAACCGGGCAGGAAGGCACAAACGCAGCCTACACGCTGACTCATTAAGCATTCACCTGTTCTTGCTTAATGGTGAATGCTAGGGGCATCATAAGCGCAGCTCGTGGGGAATTTGTCTTCACAGTTGAGATCTTCAACCACAATGAGGAAGGGATCTTGAGTTTAAGGTTTTTGTTGCCAGTGGACGCACATTTGCATGCATGGGTTAAGGTTCCCGTTGGCATGGGTTCATTTCTACCATGAAACGCCTGTGAGATGTAGTCGCGCTTCAATCGCACGACCTAATTGATGTCACTGTCCATTGGCTTGCAACTGTATTTCAGCTTCGCCTTCATGACCAGTGAATTGACCTTAATAGTATCATCGCGGTTTTCTTTGGGCTTAGCACATCGGCAGCGCAAATTCATTATAATAACAGGCGCGCAGACTTCAAGACCAGCTGGACGAGGGCATGGATGGTATGAATAGAATGAAATCAATTTTAACTTTATACCGGCCATGGAAAAGTTCTACCACAGTGAAATATGTAGATTGCGGTTTGTTCATCGACGGAGTTATCTGCCTGTTCCACAAAATTTCTAGAAGAGAAGCGTGCCGGCGTTCGAACGGATCGCTCATAGTGAGCAAGCCACCAGGACAGGATGATGACGCGGCGCAACACTTGGCATAGATAAGACAGCGCGACGCTGCTCCGTGCCATCCCC